>NC_055968.1:15037700-15040200 GCF_018492685.1 Alosa sapidissima | reverse complement strand
CACAATTTTATTCACACTGCTAGTCAGCCTGGATTCCATTGACTTCGTTTTCACCTCAGACAAAGGAACCAATCACAGAACCGAGGGGGGACAGCAAGACGATGACGACACACTGAAGCGGTTATAAGCTACGTACAGACGCATTTGATAGACATTTGTATCGCCCAATAAACGGCTCTGGGCATTCGTAAACCACGTGTAACCCACCTTAAAGTTTGGTTACTAAGACCATAACTTTAGTTTTAGAACAGTTTGAGTTCAATAAATATTTTAATATATAAATATGAATAAATATGAAGAAGTAGCCAGAACAAGAAGCTGAGTTTACATGATGATATGTATTTCTTTTTCATTCTCTTTTTGGTCTGCTTGAAAGTGCAGGTATTCTAAAATACTTTTATTGTGGTATAGTCATCTCCTAGGTGACGGGGTTGTTTTTCACTCTCGAGACTCCACTTGAATGAAATTGATTAGACGTTACTGATAATCCTCTTAAGAAAAATAATACTCTTTATCTAACTCTAATCTAACTTTTTCTAAATCTATCTATCTATCATATTGAATCATTTTACCTTTCCTTATATCTATTTTTCTACGGATTGTTGAAGACCTGTGTTGTTTGAACCTCGAACTCCGGTGAGTTAAAATACTTCGCTAGCATTCTGCTAGCGAGTGATTAGCACCGTTAGCTGATTGTGCATTCAAGTCAATAGGATGATTAGCATGCTAGAAAACTGAGCTAACTAATTAAAAACCAATCGGAGATGCTTTTACTTTATTGTTCTTTTAAGTGCTGCTATTGTAATAATATTGTCTTTAAGTATGTTTTTGAGTAATAGAGAAGTTGTTAATGAATATATTGAATTACATGATTTTAAATATATGATCGTTGGTAGTAACGAACTCCTAAGAGATAGGAGACGTTAATATTAGAATGTTTAGAGGAGCGCGCACAGTAGTAGCCTGTGTGTGTGTGTGAGTGAGAACGGCACCTCTTCTCTCTCATTACCAGCGACGCTAACGTCGTAGTTTGTGCCTAGCTAAGTTAATAGGACTTAATTGAACTGGAATTGTAGTTCAATTGGAATTTAATGATATCTTACGACTTTGATATTGAATATATATCCTTAATTGTATTCTCAAACTGCTGTATGCAGATTGGTTTTTTATGTACACTGGAACACTGGATGGCGAGTCAGTCCCCTTGGATCGATTGAACTGTTCTACCCTTTCATACTGGATAACCAACCCCTTGAACTGCCCTTTCATACTGGATAACCAACCCCTTGAAATGCCCTTTCATACTGGATAACCAACCCCTTGGATCTGTTCCCTGGATACAGATAAGCCTTCACACATACACTGACATTGTACACTCACCACACCTTTCTTTTGGACATTTGAGTTTTTTACTATTGATTTGATACTTTGAATTTTTAAGAGCTCTTTTATTATTTTATAGGGTTTTGTATTTATTTATTATTTATTTTCTATTTACTAATATTTTCTCTTCTTTTCTCTTAGAGAAAATATATTCTTGCATTTAATAAACCTGCATTATTTATTTATAACATTTTACATACTGGTGTCCTTGTCAATTTACTCCCCCCTTAATGCCGAACCTAGAACTGGCCTAAACTTAACAGTAACTCATAGAAGCACCTCCTTTTACTTTAAAGTGCAATTTATTATTAAGTAGAGTAGAGGGGTGCTACACACGTTTCAAATACAAGAAAATGTACATGTAGTTCCCAGACCCCATCTCAATGAGATGAGGTTTGGCGTTAGCTAGGTCGGTGGTAGAAAAGTGGTTAAGGAGGTGGGTTAGAACGCAGCAGCCTGAAAAGTTATGGGTCATCTGACTTCCACCGCTGTGCCCTTGAGAAAGGCATCCACTTAACCCTTAGTTGCTCCGGGGACAGTGGCTCTTGTAATATAATGTAATATGTAAGTCGATATGGATAAAAGCGTCTGCCAAATGAATAAATAAAAATAAATAAATAAATAAAAGGACCCAAATGCTCTCCCCTCAAAAGTCTCAAGCTATAATAGTTAGTGGTTTTGTCTCAGCTCAGAGTGTTTCGTCAGTGCTCTTGTAACCATGTTAATATTACAGGACAGAAACTGAGAGGCTCTAAAATTTACTAATATAGACATTTTTTCACAGTAACTGTGAAAAAAGGTCTATATTAGTCTGTGTGAATGTTAGATTGTTATCTGTACTATAGGGCAGTCATCTGACAGAATGTGTCAGTTCCTACAGCGACCACCAGAGGGAAGAATGCCCTTTTGAAACCATTGACAGGACGGCTTGCTCTTGCCCTACACTGACTTTTCATGACAATGATGGACTGCACAATTCCGTTATTTTCTTTGACCATGTCTGGTGAGAAGTATGGTGTTCAACACAGATCATTCTTCTGACCGTGATGCTATTCACAAATCACAATGCAATTCAATTCAACCATTTTACAATCACACAAATGATTAAAACCTTGTA
>NC_055968.1:14975200-15032700 GCF_018492685.1 Alosa sapidissima | reverse complement strand
TTATTTAGTAGCAGACCTTTATTATTTTGTTATATTTTCAACAGTTTTTAGGTGTGGACACCTGGGGGCAGTATTGAGAAAAAAGGGGGAATACATAATTAGGTTCTGATTTTTTGCTTATGTGGAATAAACTTTCCTTTCTCTGTCTCTCCTTGCCCCACACACTCTCCGTCTCCACCTTACCATTTCTAATGAACCTCCACGGTGCGTGCCCCCACCACCACCACCCATGTTATGCTACGTCATTTTTGTAGAGCCAATAAGGCTGTGCATACGTTTATGGACGTAGGCACGCTTCAATTAAACTGAAATACACATTTTGCGCATCATGTACAAAAATCCGGGACATTCAGTGTCCAAGATTTTTATTTTTATTTTCCTGGACAGACCATGAAAATCCTGGACAGGTGGCAACCCTATACATATGTGTTTGCGCTGTCGTGAATGTGAAAATGAACAGCTACCTCCTCTGTCAGCTCTAGCCACTGAAAAGAAATAAGCGGAGAAATTAGGCCAATTGCAAAAGCTCTTCAGATTGACGTGGAATTGATGAGCTGATTACTATTAATGAGCTCGCCCAGTTGAGACCATGCCCACAAAATTCGTTTAGCTCTGTGACAGTTTTTTGTAGGCCTATGCAAGGATGGCTGAATGTCAACGGACTTGTGCGCTAAGTATGCACAAATAGAACTTCAACAATGCATTTTCCCCAAGAACCCAGACTTGAGGATCAAATGGCTTCAGTTTATTTTTTGGAACAATGCCACAGGCTTTGCAAAAAGGTTGCTGTTGAAGCCTGGAGCAGTAGGCTACTGTACCATCGCAGTCTACGACCAGTGCCTGTAAGTAAAACATAATTGTGAACTCAAGGAAGTGCTATGTTATAGCCTACAGGTTTAATGAACTCGCTAGCCTAGCAGATTTTATTTATGCACATTTGGATAATGCTAGCCAAGCTAAGTTCACGCCATGAAGCTAAAATTAATTGATAATGGCTGTCATGTTATGGACGAAACCTACTAGCTATTAGCCAATCAGAGTCAAGCAGCTTAGCTCGTTGAATATTAATGAGAACTGGCGCAAATCAAGCTGAGAATTTATGCAGGCTTTCAATACCACGCTATGGCTTGAAACAAGGTAACCAAGGCAGGTTTTCCACAAAAAATGTTACAGAGTCCATGGTAGAACTTCAGACATTACCACAAAGTAATGAAATACATGTGGCAGGGCATCTTTAATATAGTCTTACCATGTCATTGTTTTTTATATTTTGATTGAATGGACACTATTGTTTATTATTGCTTTTCCCCTCATTTTCATTGCTTATTTTATTAGGCTATTTATTGAATTGACATTGTTGTTTATTATTGCTATTCTCCTTATCATAGTTTGACCAACATTCTAATCTGTTCCTTGTTATATTTTAAATATTATGTTGTTTTTTTGTATTTGTGTGTCGCTTTGGACAAAGGCGTCTGCAAAGTACCATAACCATAACCATTTAGCTAAATAGCGGTGGTTTTGCTAACAAAGTTGCTAGTTGTCTGCTGCCCTCATTAGTTGCACTGTGTTGCTGTGTTGCCTGTGTTGCTATAGGCCCTATGATATTTTATAAACGAATACAAATCATCTTTTCTACATTCTGTTTATGTTTATGTAGCCTATAGTTTTTAATTTTTCTGAAGAGGAAAAAAAATGCTTCAGATGAAATAATTTGGCGGACCCCCTGCAGTACCTCCGCGGATCCCCTAGGTGTTGCGGAGCCCCGGTTGAATATCACTAAACTATCGGAACTCCCCCTATTACCGCCGGTCCCGTATTTCCACCGTCTTGTGTGTATGTGTCACTTAATATCCATTTTTTATACAAACCAAGACGGTGGATTCCTAAAGAAACGCAAGCACCCACACCATAGGTGTATACATTAGCCATGTACCAAAAATTACATTTTACCGTGACTCAAAGAGCTGTAAACAGTGTTGTAAGGTTGCGTGTACAAATCCGCTTGGAAGTCCAGTGGAATTATATTTTCATGACGAGAATTCTCGGTCTAACCGTTCATGATGTGCCAATGAAATGGCGTAAATAGGCGACCCACCAAGCCAGCACTAACCTCCGAGCGTGGTAAACAAAATCGGATATTTCAGGCAGTAAAGAACCAAACCAGATTTGGTTCAAATCTACACCTATGGCTACTGAAAAATATAAGGTTCATTTATCGTTATTTTTAAGTATTAAAAAACATCATTGTTTTAGAATTTTCAAGCGAAAGTGGTGGTAGGCTAATTGGAGGCATTACGATACAACTTATAATTTTTCATTGAAATAGACCGACAGTAAACACCTTTTGTACTGTTTTCTTCACCAAATAGGCTGTACAGTACTTTCTCTCACTGTGCCTTAGATCCATACTTGCAAATAGCAACACAGAACAGACATGGTATCTCTTATGGATATTGAATGATTGCTGATTGAATAATTGTGCAAAGGAGTTTCACACAGGTGTATCAGAGATTCAAACTTACGCAAGGAATCTCTCCCACCTGTGAATAGATGTTTTCCTCTTGTTTAAAAGGGTGTTTTGCAAAAGGGTGTGAGAAATGTGTGAACCCAATGAAAATGTGTGAACACATTTGCAGGAGATGACTTCTGCTGTTCAAAGAAGGTGTTCATGAAGACCAAGTGGATCCCAGTTTCTTTAAGCAGGTCAAAGCAATCGAGAAAAACTGTAATAGGACATTTTGTACATTGTCTATATTTGACAGTTTTTGCCTATTGCTTTCACACTTTTTGCTGAATGTTGGATTATGTCAAAACTCTACACACAGTCAAAATAGACATAACAGTTAGAGATAATCAACTCACATCTATGCCAAAATTAAATACTGCAATCAAAACTCAAAAATGTAATTATTGCAACAAAACCACACACACATGCACCATTTGAATTACTCTTTCAAATCAACAGCAACACACTGATGTGTTTTATATAAAACATTGCAGTATTTGTGTTTTTATTCTCAGACTCAGCCTTCTCTGAAACTCAAAAGTAGAATTTCTGCAGTAATCCACTGACATTTCCTGCAACAAAAGTTTTTGAATAAAACTATGGAAGCTTTCCATATTACGGAACCGTATTGCTGCCACACAGAAAAAAAGGCTCAGTATCATGTAATTACTTAAAACGTTTCTTGTTTTTAAAAATATCTTTTTCACGTTTTAACAAGACATTTATTATGTTATTACATGAAATTATCACGTTATTTCAAGATAATGATATCTTCATGTTATAATGTGAAAATATGTTATTTCAATATATTATATTTGGTTACACTTTACTGGACAGTATCGACATAGAGCTGGTAAGTCCCATCCCGGTAAGTCCCAACATATGTTCACATTCATGGCACAATTCAAACGGGACCAGAAAATAATTATTTTCTCACATTCACTTGCATTGACGATTTTTCAATCTAGAGGTCCACTGGGGGTTTAGCGGATGGGCGGGACTTACCAGCTCTATAAGAGTGACATGACACTGTCATGAACGTGTCATAAACAAGTCATAAACGTTTATGACATAACGCCTCTGTTGTTAAGTGACATTCGGTTTTTGTCATAACAAATTAGGATTAGGGTTAAGGTTAAGGTTAGGGTTAGAGTTAGGTTAGGGTTAGAGGTTAGGGTTAGGGGTTATGTGTCATGACAGTGTCTTTTGTTCATGACAGTGTCACGATTTTAGCACTGTTACAGTCATGACGCTATACTGTTACAACTGTACCACACTTTTTTATGGCTGCGTCAAGGTTGTAACAAAGGTACATGTCGCTGTTAAGTTAAATTATTGACAAACTATAACATATTTTTTAAATTCTGTTTCAACTTTCATGGAGTAGACATGTACGACTCTGTTCTGGTCAAATTTCACAGCTCTCAAGTCTATCGTCTTTGTGTAAATCGAGTTTGATCTGGAAAAATAAAAAAGTGTGCCGGTTCTCCCCTACCTTATATTGTCATGTTTTTACAAGATATTTATCACGTTATTACATGAAATTATCACGTTACAGTTTTTTCCAATTGCTAAAATACAATTTTGCACCCAAGTTTTGCATCCAACTATTGTGGTTTTCTCAAAATACTTAACACAATTCACAAAACCACACACACCAACTGCAAAATATCTCATATAGTGTGCCAATTGAAGCACTGCAACCAAAACTACATATAGCATTATCAAAATCAAATGGCACACACTTAATTCGTATTACCAGATTTTTGTCTAACCAACTACACACTGTTACTGTAATAATAATGGCATAATGAAAAACACTCTCATCTTTATTATGCTTTGCCATAATACTAAAACAAATTGTAGAATATTCTTCAGATTGTTCATATGCACAGAAATATTTGCATATACACACACATGCTGTTGAAACATTTCAACATCATGTCAGTGCAACATATGCACAGCAGATATATTTACATTGGAGTGAACAAAAATATGCTCACAAAAAACAGTAAACTGAAAACAGCTATTGAACACGGTGGATGATATTGTTATAATTATGCGAACATCCAACATCTGAGCATTGCCCAGAATATTCTGCACCTGTGTGCAGTAGCGGAGTGGTAATCGGGAAAGTCGGGAGGATTCCAGGTGGGCCGCCCTGTGGCGTTTTGGGGCCGGGCTGATTACTGTGATGTGATCTCAAAAAGCGCATGCTATTGCTGTTTGAATATTTTTCTTTGCTGTGCTCTCCAGCAGCCTGCAGCGCTTCACCTTTCACTCCCCGCGGCCCATGCAGGCTACCGAGCCACAGCGCCCTATACATTCAACCACATTGCGTAAAGATTTGCACATTTATCAAGGCCCATTCTCCCTCTTGTGTAAAGTTAGCGAGAGTTTTATTTATTTTGTTTATGAGAAGAGGAAGCAGAACAGACTGTGTGAGCAGGCTACTCCTGCACAGAACCTCTCTCTCTGCCTCCTTCTCAGCAGCTCTCTGCTGATACACACTCATCTCTCTCTTGCTCCTCAGTCAGCTGGCAAGAGACCACACACACACACACACACGCGTACAGACACATGCACAAAATGATCATCAAGCAGCACTGTGTAATAGCAGTCTGGGTGCAAGTTCATAGACACAAGCCTAGTTCTCATTTATGCCAGTGTAACGGAGGCGAACTGAGCTAGCATGCTACTTGCGCGTGTAAATCCTAACACCCCTAACCTTAAGGAGTAGCCTACCGGAATGTTGGGAAAGGAACATTCTAAAGAATATTAGGGTCCATTGAATTGAACATAGAATTTCAGGAAAGGGATTTTATGTTAGAATGTTCAAAAACCTACACCTTTAAGGGTTAAGAACGCTTCTAATCACTGAGTTGGAAGTCTGGACTTTAAGCTCAATGGTTAGAGCATTCAACGTCCATGCCGGTGTGTAGTGAGGTGGCGAGTTCAAGGGCCGTGAGCGGCAGACGAATTACGACATGAGCTCTCGTGGCCTTGTTTAGTTTCGTTATCTTGAAATAATATGAATGATATGTTATCGTGATAATTTCATAAACAATAAAAAATGTAGGAACAAAACAAAAGTAAAAAGAAAAGAAAAACAATTACTGGATTTTTCTCCTTGTATGTGTGTGTGTGTGTGGGTGGGTGTGTGTGTGTGTGTGTGGCGGGAGAGGAGGAGGTGGGTTATGGAGCCTGCCTTCTGTTCAGATCTAGCAGGCTCCTCTCGAGCTAGTCAATGGGGAAAATATCACCTTGTGTGCCATATCCACCCATGAACTGACCCCACCTCGATGTCTCTGCATGCCCCTTTCATTGCTTGCAAAAGATTTGCTGATATGCTTTCAAACCGGAATTGTGCATACATCATGGTTACAAACGTATCAGAATCTCAGATATGATCATGGGCGGATTACGATCTTTCGGGCCCCTGGGCCCAGATGTATTAAGCCCCCCCCCCAGAATTGTTTTAATTTATTTGATGTCCAATACTGAATTCAATCAGATTCATAGCCTACATCCTGATTTGTTGATATTGAGGCAATGATTCCATGCAAAGGCTTGGGCTTCAGGGCCCCTTGGGCCCCTGGGCCTGGGCCCGGTAGGCCCGTGCAGTAATCCATCCCTGGATATGATCACGTTATGCAGTCAGCTTAAGACGGCTGCAGGCGGCTACATGAAGTCGAATCCCCCTACTGTTGCTCATCTGTCCATCATCGTACAGTACAAAGCCCCATTTGATTGGTCCAAACAGATCTGGTTCGGGCATAGTTGCTCCACAACAGAACAAGTCCAGACTGAACTTCCTGACCTCAAATGTTGTGGGTGGGACTAAATTCGGCTGGCACCCATACTACTGCTTTATCCCAAAGCACCTGAATATGCATGACCCTCCCAACTGACCTGCAGATCATTGGTCAGTTGGTGTAAAGGCATAGATGTGAGAATCACATATAATGAAACCTTGGTCAGACTGCTGCCCAAATTACAAGAACTAATTCAAGACGAAACATGAATGTATCATATTTACAGCATACATTGAGAGATTTTAGAGGTGACATTCAAACCAGTTTCTCTTTTTGGAGTAATTTGACTATGTGTTAATTTTAAACCTGGCACTCCTGCAAACTGAAGAATGTTCTTTGTTTGAGATGGGGGGTGGGGGATGGTCATTTCTCTCTCTCTCTCTTTCTCTCTCTCTCTCTCAACGAACCTGCCCCTCCTCTGCATGCACGTTTAAAGAAAACATTGTCATTTGTGCAAGGATTGTTGTTGGCATAGAAGATGACTGGTTAAATCGTGAATAAATCAGGTTAGCATCATAAACATGCTGCGCAAAACTGTTGCAACCCCCACCTTCACCTACCACCACAAATAGAACTGAATTATGTGGGAAACACTGCAAAGTATAGACAGGTGGTGCATAGACAGGTCAAGAAATATGGTGCAGTGTAGACAGTTTTCACCACCCTCTGCAGTGCTTTTCGGTTGTGGGCAGAGCAGTTGCCATACCAATCTGTGACCCAGTTGGTAAGGATACGCTTGATGGTGCATGGGTAGAAGTTCACCGGTGGACCTTCTTTAGCCTCCTCAGATAGAAGAGATGCTGGTAAGCCTTCTTGATCAGGGTAGAGGTGTTGAGGGTCCAAGAGAGGACCAAGAGATGTGGACACCCAGAAATCTGGTGATACACTCCACTTCAGTCCCATTGACCCCACTTTAGACTTCCTGAAGTCCACAATGAGTGCTTTGGTCTTCAATAATTCTGTTAACAGGACTTGCAGGAAATTGTGGGAACATATGAATTTGTTGATTATATGCAAGCCTAATGCTGCCCACTACAGCTAAGTCTGCCTTCATCCATGAATTGTGACTGGTTTCAGAAACAGCATCCTCTGAACAATCTACAGAGAGTAGCTCAGTGCAATTAACACACAAATTGGATAGCATCTTAATAGATGGCATGGCTGTTGTGCAGGAGATGGTTGTCAGGAAAAGTGACATAAACTGTTGCCAAGATCTGGCAGAATGCTTCTTTGAAAATGTTGAAAGTGAGGCACGAGGCTACAATGACATATACTTATTATTTAACAACTATACCATCACAAACTCCATGAAAGACAGGACGAGACAGGTCCATCTAATGGGAAAAGCTCATGATAAGGGAGACAAAATACAAGACTCTACACCAATCAAAGACTTTAAAGCTTTCCTGGGATCGAAGGAAACCAAAGCCAACCTCATCCTCTACCTTGGTCATAAATCTGTTGAACTATGTAAACTGCCAGTCACAGTTCACACACACAAAGGTGGCAGTAGCAGTAAGTCATTTTGGCAAAACCCCATATATCTACATGTCACACAGATGTCTTGGTGCTTGCCCTTCTCAGGGTACCAGACATCAACAAAGACAGTCTCATTATCATGGGCACTGGAGAACATCGACAAAAGATACAGCCTAGAAATCTTGACGCACCCTAGCGGCAGCAAATGTAATTTGCAGTCAGGGTAGTCTAGCAACTCTCCGTTGGCTTGTGAGGTGGAAAAACCAAACTTCGCTCAGGCCAATCACATCGTGTATTAGTCCATGAGCCACAGGCCCAAAAAGGGGCGTGTCACTACCACTTGGGGGGGCAAATTCTCACTATATTTTTCTGAAAGCTACATATCTCTGGAGTATAAAATGGTATGATAGCAAGTTGGATCTTGTAGCTTTGTGGCTGTACAGGCCTTCAAAGTTGACCTCTGATTTGAAAAAAGGAAATTCCGCCTATTGGCTTTTTTTTTGTTAAACCACTCATAAGAGCCCAGAAAATAATCCAAACCTCATTATTACTGATGCATATGTGGTGTTTGATGTTGGCATACATATTTTGAATCATTATGTGATTTTGCCCTTCATTTTGGTTGATAAAATTCAAGATTTATGTGTAATAATGAGCAAATCTACGTTTTCAGAGACACACTTGTTGCAGCACTAATTGAAATGCCCACTACCTCATTAATCAATGTATTTATACCTTCCTATCTCCCAGCAGAGACTTGAAATACAAATGATTACATAGGTCTGCATTGCTATGCTATTTACTATTTGTAAATGTACTATTCGGAAACACCCCACAATTCAGTAAATTAGTATTTTATTGAAACTACCAATAAGAGATATTCCAAGAGATCAAAACATCATGATTACCAATCACATATTACCTTTACATTCAAGGAATACCATATGAAAATTGTTCACATCACCACATGTGCCCAGCTTAACATAAATATTACAATTTTACATGGGCGTAGATTTAGGGTGGGACGCTAAGGACTAGTCCTAATCAATATTTTAAGATGACCAAATTTTCCCCACCAATATTTTAGCGAACTTATTTGTGCTGCTGATCATTCCGACCGCCAGAACAACAGTAGGCCTACAAGAAACGTCGTCATATGATTTGCTGAAAAACAGAGGGGGAGGGGGAAGGGTTATCTGACATGCACGCTACAGTAGGCCTACACGCACGGAGAGTGACAAAGCACAGGCTGTACTTGTTTGCACCGGCAGTCAAGCGAGCGGGTGTGTCAACGACAACGGAGTTGTGGATGTGTCCCCACCAAAGCTGAGACCAAACCTACGTCCTTGCAATTTTATAATGTCCAGGGCACATGAAATACATACAGTAATTTCCTGTGTATTAGCCATATTGTGTATAAGCCACAGGACAGTGTTTTATGCAAGTTAAAAGAAATAAAACCATATACCATATTAACTGCCCCCGTGTATTAACCTCACAGCTGAAGAAATTTTGCAAAATCAATGTATAAGCTGCAGCTAATAGTTGGGAAATTATGGTAATTGCATCACAGGTGCTAAAATGATCTACATTATACATTTCAGTTGTACTTTTGACTAGTAAGAATGTGGGAATGAGATGTAGATGAACTGGTTGGTGAAAATATTCATACTTTACACATTGTTATCATTATGTACAATTATTATTATTATTATTATTATTATTATTATTATTATTATTATCATCATACTTACATACTAAAATAATTTCCATTGAAAAGAAATAATAACTATTTTCCAAGACTTGATCTACAAGTACATACATTTACAACAGTTAAAATTCTACACAGTTCTGATGAGATAAGACAGAAACTGAAATTGGATCAATCCATTTTCAGAGGAACATGAGTTCATTTGCATATCTACAGCAGGCAAAGCAACACAAGAGGTTAGGGATGATCTGATTCAGGCTCATACTACAGGCAAAGATCATGACATAGAGGCTGGAGTCAGATACACCTAAGCACAAATTCCATGATACATTGACAAAGCAAAAATTAAAGACATTTACGAGCATGAGTCAAAAAAGAAAACACAGGCACATGGCAAGACCATTATGTTAAAGACTGGACATGAGAGAAGTCTTTTGTCACCCTCTTGGACCTTGGCGACACCTGAGGGGACCCCAAGGAAAACCTCTAAAGCAGCACTTGCAAAGCATTTGCAGAAACTTGCATCACTATCAGATAATCTTCCAGATGAATATAATACAGCAACAATCATTGACGGAATGTCTCCTGTCCAGAAGGTCAATAACAATGTCTCAACTTATGCAGACATTGCTGCTGCTATTCATAGCATGATCCATAAAGAGGCAAAGCAGAGGCAGATAATTTTTTAGATTAAATTAGATTAGATTTAGCTTTATTGTCATTGTGCAGAGAACATGTACAGAGACAACGAAATGCAGTTTGCGTCTAACCAGAAGTGCAAAAAAGCAGAAAAGTGCAATGTGATATACTGTATATAGTAGACAGTGCAGTGTAGACAGTAGTATACAGTTGTTTTGCAGAAGGTGGTTTAGAGTAGCATAAATTAAATATAAATATGTGCAGTGTATTAGCAGTTACCTTATAAGAGCAGAATAAATATGGCTATGTACTGTAATATGAACAATGTATGAACAACATGTACAGGTATGTGCAATGTAGTGGCGGTACCATTATAGTAGTAGTAAGAACAATATAGATATATTGACAGCACATTGTCTTCAGGATCATCTCCAACACACATCCTCTACATACTTACAGCACACTGCCCCCACCTACCCACACACACACACTACACACACACACACACACACACACACACACACACAGTCACTGCTCCACTCCCCTCCCGCCCACACACACATCTTCACTGTCATCACTCACATACATCATACATACAGTGTAACGATCAGACTTTTAAATTCTAACTATTACCATTAAACACGGGTACAAATTGAATTGGCTCTAGATAAATAATAATGCTTTTCACTGACATCGGAGTAGACACCACACATACAGTTAACAGGTAGACTTTATGTGAGCAGAAATACGCTTGAAAACAAACAAACACTTATTCCCACACAGTTCGTATCGCAAACAACGCAACCAAAATGTCCACGCAGCCTACGCACTTCATGCGCTCTCACAGTCCATCCAAACGAAAATTAACATAGACTCCAAGAGACTCCGAAATAAATCCACCGCAAAGAAGAAAACAGTCTGAATAATCCACGTCCAGTGCAACCCATGTAATCCACAAAGAAAACGTTCAATCCGACGAGGCTTTCGGATAGATGCAAAACAAAAAATAGGATCCTTCTTACCGGATCCCAGCGACTCGCCAACGGCGATCTGCAAGCTCAGTCCTGTCTCTCCGGTATGTCTGTGGTTCCGACCTAGAACCACCTTTCGTTGGGATATATTATTTTCACCCAAAGTTTGTCCAGGTCTCACGTAGACTCCCTGGGTAGGCCTACTGTCCAAAGAGAAGAAAAAAAAACCCTGGCCCTCGCGCACCTCCACGTTTTAAACTTGAATCATGTCAGCTGACGCTTGACAGGTCGCTTGCGTCATCTGACAGTTACCATCAGCTGATCCGAGCTAAGACGTACAACATAATTCAAAGGGCGTTCACGATAGGGCTACAGACTTACATAACATGGAAAAATATAACGGAGAACACTTTTATGTTGGTTATTATTTCATAACACAGACTTAAGAAAAGTGAATCCTAAAATTATGTGGCAGTGCTACAACAGTACTCTGCTTGCAATAGTAAGTCCCTTCACCATACTTGCCCCCATACCCCCCAATACATTAGATACAATCCCCACCATACCCCCCCCCCCCCCCCCAATACACAGCACATTGTCTCATGACATATTGCACACTGCCCTCTCCCCTCTCCCCACATACACAGCACACTATCCCATCTCCCTTGTCATCCCCCCAACACACAGACCAAGACCCCTGGCAGTTGGGTTAGCCCCTTGAGCCGTGGATCTGCCAAGGTTTCTTCCTTAGTAAGGGAGTTTTTCCTTGCCCCTGTTGCTCTTGGGTGCTCCTTGTTGGTGCCCCCCCCCCCATCCCAATTCTCCCCCACCTTTCTTATGCAGCCCTTGCCACTTAATCTACTAAACCCCTCTTCTACTGCCCTGCCCCCCCCCCCATAAATGCACAAATAGGCTGACACCAGACATCATTTCACTGCATTTCTTACATCCAGTAACTATATGCATGTGACAATAAACTTCCTTGTATCCTTGTATATGCAGTGTATTAACAGAATATATTACAGAAAAACTGAATAAATATGGATATTTAGTATGAACCATATAGACAGATATGTACAGTATGTACAACTATGTGCAGTGTGGTAACAGTACCATTGTAGTGCAGAAACAGTACAATAGTATTACATTACAATAGTATTAATAACTAGAAAAGCATTTCCTGAAGGAAATACAGTGCATGAAAATGCAAAAATATGATGTAAAATATCATACAGAGTAAAAACAAACTATATTGGTTGCTAAGTAGATGAGGTTTAATATAGTTGGAATGACTGAACAGTTAAATAGGTGGATAGTTTAAATGGTTAAATTATTTAGGTAGATAGTTGACGATAACTGACAGTTGGAATGGCTCTAATGTTTGCTAGCAGTTATGCTAACTATGTTAACAAAGATAATAATGTTAACAAAGTTACTATGCTAACTAGCATGCTAACATGCTAGCATGCTAACTATGCTAACCATGTTACTTAGCTAATCGTTTTTAGTAGTTTTGCTAAAAATGCTAACTAGCATGCTAACATGCTAGCGCTAGCATGCTAACTATGCTAACCACGTTACTTAGCTGACTTAGCTAATCGTTTTTAGCGGTTTTGCTAAAAATGCTAACTAGCATGTTAGCATGCTAACTATGCTAACCACGTTACTTAGCTGACTTAGCTAATCGTTTTTAGCAGTTCTGCTAAAAATGCTAACTAGCATGCTAAAATGCTAGCATGCTAACTATGCTAACCATGTGACTTAGCTAACTTAGCTAATCATTTTAAGCAGTTTTGCTAAAAATGCTAACTAGCATGCTAACTATGCTAACCATGTGACTTAGCTAACTTAGCTAATCATTTTAAGCAGTTTTGCTAAAAATGCTAACTAGCATGCTAACATGCTAGCATGCTAACTATGCTAACCATGTTACTTAGCTAACTTAGCTAACTAGCTACAGTGGGTAGGAGTCATAGTTGATGACAAGTAACAGTTACAATGGCTGAACAGTTAAAAAGTTCAGTAGTTTAAAGGGTTGAATTGTTTAACAGTGAAATATTGTAGTGAGGACTTTTATTTTGAAACAGTTTTTGGCAGAGGAAGCAGTTGAACAGGATGTGTAGTCTTAATAGGGCCAGTTTGTATGCTTAAAGCCTGAGACTGGCAGTTGGTCCAGGTGGCCCGAACACCTGCCATAGGATTCTAATTGCTTAACGGCCGTATTGTGATGTCATAATCATAATGTTAAGTCAATGGGGAAATTTTGATTAGTTTTTAATTAATAGTTTAAAAAGTATAAAAGTTACAAAGTTGAAAAATACATAGCACCCATGTCCTAAGTAAGACCTACGTAACATAGTTTGAATGAAGTTTCTACGTTAAACGGTTGAAGCTGCATTAAATGCGTTAGAAGAAGAAGAAGAACTAGAAAAGCATTTCCTGAAGGAAATACAGTGCATGAAAATGCAAAAAATATGATGTAAAATATCATACAGAGTAAAAACAAACTATATTAGTTGCTAGGTAGATGAGGTTTAATATAGTTGGAATGATTGAACGGTTAAATAGGTGGATAATTTAAATGGTTAAATTATTTAGGTAGATAATTGACGATAACTGACAGTTGGAATGGCTCTAATGTTTGCTAGCAGTTATAATAAGATAATAATGTTAACCAAGTTACTTAACTTAGTTAATGTTTTCATATTTAGTAGTTATGCTAACTAGCATGCTAACATGTTAAGTATGCTAACCATGTGACTTAGCTAACTTAGCTAATCATTTTTAGTAGGTATGCTAACTAGCATGCTAACATGCTAACTATATTAACCATGTTACTTAGCTAACTTAGCTAATCATTTTTAGCAGTTATGCTAACTATGCTAACTAGCATGCTAACTATGCTAACCACGTTACTTAGCTAACTTAGCTAATCATTTTTAACAGTTTTGCTAAAAATGCTAACTAGCATGCTAACATGCTAGCATTTATTATTGGATGACAGTTATATGACAGACACATAACTGACACCTGGAATGGCTCTAATGTTTGCTAGTAGTTATGCTAACTATGTTAACAAAGATAATAATGTTAACCAAGTTACTATGCTAACTAACATACTAACAATGTTAAAATACTAAGTATGCTAACCATGTTACTTAGCTAACTTAGTTAATCATTTTTAACAGTTATGCTAACTAGGCTAACTAACATGTTAACATGCTAACTATGCTAACCATGTCACTTAGCTGACTTAGCTAATCATTTTAAGTAGTTTTGCTAAAAATGCTAACTAGCATGCTAACATGCTAGCTATGCTAACCATATGACTTAGCTAACTTAGCTAATCATTTTAAGCAGTTTTGCTAAAAATGCTAACTAGCATGCTAACATGCTAACTATGCTAACCATGTTACTTAGCTAACTTAGCTAACTAGCTACAGTGGGTAGGAGTCATAGTTGATGACAAGTAACAGTTACAATGGCTGAACAGTTAAAAAGTTCAGTAGTTTAAAGGGTTGAATTGTTTAACAGTGAAATATTGTAGTGAGGACTTTTATTTTGAAACAGTTTTTGGCAGAGGAAGCAGTTGAACAGGATGTGTAGTCTTAATAGGGCCAGTTTGTATGCTTAAAGCCTGAGAATGGCAGTTGGTCCAGGTGGCCCGAACACCTGCCATAGGATTCTAATTGCTTAACGGCCGTATTGTGATGTCATAATCATAATGTTAAGTCAATGGGGAAATTTTGATTAGTTTTTAATTAATAGTTTAAAAAGTATAAAAGTTACAAAGCTGAAAAATACATAGCACCCATGTCCTAAGTAAGACCTACGTAACATAGTTTGAATGAAGTTTCTACGTTAAACGGTTGAAGCTGCATTAAGTGCGTTAGAAGAAGAAGCATAAGAATAAGAAGAAGCCTAGGAAGAACAGTACAGTGCATTTTCATGCACTGTAACTAGAAAAGCATTTCCTGAAGGAAATACAGTGCATGAAAATGCAAAAATATGATGTAAAATATCATACAGAGTAAAAACAAACTATATTGGTTGCTAAGTAGATGAGGTTTAATATAGTTGGAATGACTGAACAGTTAAATAGGTGGATAGTTTAAATGGTTAAATTATTTAGGTAGATAGTTGACGATAACTGACAGTTGGAATGGCTCTAATGTTTGCTAGCAGTTATGCTAACTATGTTAACAAAGATAATAATGTTAACAAAGTTACTATGCTAACTAGCATGCTAACATGCTAGCATGCTAACTATGCTAACCATGTTACTTAGCTAACTTAGCTAATTGTTTTTAGTAGTTTTGCTAAAAATGCTAACTAGCATGCTAACATGCTAGCATGCTAACTATGCTAACCATATGACTTAGCTAACTTAGCTAATCATTTTAAGAGGTTTTGCTAAAAATGCTAATTAGCATGCTAACTATGCTAACTATGCTAACCATGTGACTTAGCTAACTTAGCTAATCATTTTTAGCAGTTTTGCTAAAAATGCTAACTAGCATGCTAACATGCTAGCATGCTAACTATGCTAACCATGTTACTTAGCTAACTTAGCTAACTAGCTACAGTGGGTAGGAGTCATAGTTGATGACAAGTAACAGTTACAATGGCTGAACAGTTAAAAAGTTCAGTAGTTTAAAGGGTTAAATTGTTTAACAGTGAAATATTTTAGTGAGGACTTTTATTTTGAAACAGTTTTTGGCAGAGGAAGCAGTTGAACAGGATGTGTAGTCTTAATAGGGCCAGTTTGTATGCTTAAAGCCTGAGACTGGCAGTTGGTCCAGGTGGCCCGAACACCTGCCATAGGATTCTAATTGCTGTGATGTCATAAAGGCCCAATGTTAAGTCAATGGGGAAATTTTGAGTAGTTTTTAATTAATAGTTTAAAAAGTATAAAAGTTACAAAGCTGAAAAATACATAGCACCCATGTCCTAAGTAAGACCTACGTAACATAGTTTGAATGAAGTTTCTACGTTAAACGGTTGAAGCTGCATTAAGTGCGTTAGAAGAAGAAGAAGAATAAGAACTAGAAAAGCATTTCCTGAAGGAAATACAGTGCATGAAAATGCAAAAATATGATGTAAAATATCATACAGAGTAAAAACAAACTATATTGGTTGCTAAGTAGATGAGGTTTAATATAGTTGGAATGACTGAACAGTTAAATAGGTGGATAGTTTAAATGGTTAAATTATTTAGGTAGATAGTTGACGATAACTGACACTTGGAATGGCTCTAATATTTGCTAGCAGTTATGCTAACTATGTTAACAAAGATAATAATGTTAACCAAGTTACTATGCTAACTAACATGCTAAAATGCTAGCATGCTAACCATGTGACTTAGCTAACTTAGCTAATCATTTTAAGCAGTTTTGCTAAAAATGCTAACTAGCATGCTAACATGCTAGCATGCTAACTATGCTAACCATATGACTTAGCTAACTTAGCTAATCATTTTAAGCAGTTTTGCAAAAAATGCTAACTAGCATGCTAACATGCTAGCATGCTAACTATGCTAACCATATGACTTAGCTAACTTAGCTAATCATTTTAAGCAGTTTTGCTAAAAATGCTAACTAGCATGCTAGCATGCTAACTATGCTAACCATATGACTTAGCTAACTTAGCTAATCATTTTAAGCAGTTTTGCTAAAAATGCTAACTAGCATGCTAACATGCTAGCATGCTAACTATGCTAACCATGTGACTTAGCTGACTTAGCTAATCATTTTAAGCAGTTTTGCTAAACATGCTAACTAGCATGCTAACATGCTAACTATGCTAACCATGTGACTTAGCTAACTTAGCTAATCATTTTTTGCAGTTTTGCTAAAAATGCTAACTAGCATGTTAGCATGCTAACTATGCTAACCATGTTACTTAGCTAACTAGCTACAGTGGGTAGGAGTCATAGTTGATGACAAGTAACAGTTACAATGGCTGAACAGTTAAAAAGTTCAGTAGTTTAAAGGGTTAAATTGTTTAACAGTGAAATATTGTAGTGAGGACTTTTATTTTGAAACAGTTTTTGGCAGAGGAAGCAGTTGAACAGGATGTGTAGTCTTAATAGGGCCAGTTTGTATGCTTAAAGCCTGAGACTGGCAGTTGGTCCAGGTGGCCCGAACACCTGCCATAGGATTCTAATTGCTTAACGGCTCTATTGTGATGTCATCAGCCCATGTTAAGTCTATGGGGAAATTTTGACTAGTTTTTAATTAATAGTTTAAAAAGTATAAAAGTTACAAAGCTGAAAAATACATAGCACCCATGTCCCAAGTAAGACCTACGTAACATAGTTTGAATGAAGTTTCTACGTTAAACGGTTGAAGCTGCATTAAATGCATTAGAAGAAGAATAAGAACTAGAAAAGCATTTCCTGAAGGAAATACAGTGCATGAAAATGCAAAAATATGATGTAAAATATCATACAGAGTAAAAACAAACTATATTGGTTGCTAAGTAGATGAGGTTTAATATAGTTGGAATGACTGAACAGTTAAATAGGTGGATAGTTTAAATGGTTAAATTATTTAGGTAGATAGTTGATGATAACTGACAGTTGGAATGGCTCTAATGTTTGCTAGTAGTTATGCTAACTATGTTAACAAAGATAATAATGTTAACAAAGTTACTATGCTAACTAGCATGCTAACATGCTAGCATGTTAACCATGTTACTTAGCTAACTTAGCTAATCGTTTTTAGCAGTTTTGCTAAAAATGCTAACTAGCATGCTAACATGCTAGCGCTAGCATGCTAACTATGCTAACCACGTTACTTAGCTGACTTAGCTAATCGTTTTTAGCAGTTATGCTAAAAATGCTAACTAGCATGCTAACTATGCTAACCATGTTACTTAGCTGACTTAGCTAATCGTTTTTAGCAGTTATGCTAACTATGTTAACTAGCATGCTAACATGCTAGCATGCTAACCATGTTACTTAGCTAATCATATTTAGCAGTTTTGCTAAAAATGCTAACTAGCATGCTAACATGCTAGCATGCTAACTATGCTAACCATGCTACTTAGCTAACTTAGCTAATCATTTTTAGCAGTTTTGCTAAAAATGCTAACTAACATGCTAGCATGCTAACTATGCTAACCATATTACTTAGCTAACTTAGCTAACTAGCTACAGTGGGTAGGATTCATAGTTGATGACAAGTAACAGTTACAATGGCTGAACAGTTAAAAAGTTCAGTAGTTTAAAGGGTTAAATTGTTTAACAGTAAAATATTGTAGTGAGGACTTTTATTTTGAAACAGATTTTGGCAGAGGAAGCAGTTGAACAGGATGTGTAGTCTTAATAGGGCCAGTTTGTATGCTTAAAGCCTGAGACTGGCAGTTGGTCCAGGTGGCCCGAACACCTGCCATAGGATTCTAATTGCTTAACGGCTCTATTGTGATGTCATCAGCCCATGTTAAGTCTATGGGGAAATTTTGACTAGTTTTTAATTAATAGTTTAAAAAGTATAAAAGTTACAAAGCTGAAAAATACATAGCACCCATGTCCTAAGTAAGACCTACGTAACATAGTTTGAATGAAGTTTCTACGTTAAACGGTTGAAGCTGCATTAAACGCGTTAGAAGAAGAAGAAGAACTAGAAAAGCATTTCCTGAAGGAAATACAGTGCATGAAAATGCAAAAAATATGATGTCAAATATCATACAGAGTAAAAACAAACTATATTGGTTGCTAGGTAGATGAGGTTTAATATAGTTGGAATGACTCAACAGTTAAATAGGTGGATAGTTTATATAGGTAAATGATTTACTTGGTAGATAAGGTTTAATATAGTTGGAATGATTGAACGGTTAAATAAGTGGATAGTTTAAATGGTTAAATTATTTAGGTAGATAGTTGACGATAACTGACACTTGGAATGGCTCTAATGTTTGCTAGTAGTTATGCTAACTATGTTAACAAAGATAATAATGTTAACCAAGTTACTATGCTAACTAGTATGCTAACAATGTTAAAATGCTAAGTATGTTAACCATGTTACTTAGCTGACTTAGCTCATCATTTTAAGCAGTTTTGCTAAAAATGCTAACTAGCATGTTAGCATGCTAACTATGCTAACCATGTGACTTAGCTAACTTAGCTAATCATTTTTAGCAGTTTTGCTAAAAATGCTAACTAGCATGTTAGCATGCTAACTATGCTAACCATGTGACTTAGCTAACTTAGCTAATCATTTTTAGCAGTTTTGCTAAAATGCTAACTAGCATGCTAACATGCTAGCATGCTAACTATGCTAACCATGTGACTTAGCTAACTTAGCTAATCATTTTAAGCAGTTTTGCTAAAAATGCTAATTAGCATGCTAACTATGCTAGCATGCTAACTATGCTAACCATGCTACTTAGCTAACTTAGCTAACTAGCTACAGTGGGTAGGAGTCATAGTTGATGACAAGTAACAGTTACAATGGCTGTTCAGTAGTTTAAAGGGTTAAATTGTTTAACAGTGAAATATTGTAGTGAGGACTTTTATTTTGAAACAGTTTTTGGCAGAGGAAGCAGTTGAACAGGATGTGTAGTCTTAATAGGGCCAGTTTGTATGCTTAAAGCCTGAGAATGGCAGTTGGTCCAGGTGGCCCGAACACCTGCCATAGGATTCTAATTGCTTAACGGCCGTATTGTGATGTCATAATCATAATGTTAAGTCAATGGGGAAATTTTGATTAGTTTTTAATTAATAGTTTAAAAAGTATAAAAGTTACAAAGCTGAAAAATACATAGCACCCATGTCCTAAGTAAGACCTACGTAACATAGTTTGAATGAAGTTTCTACGTTAAACGGTTGAAGCTGCATTAAGTGCGTTAGAAGAAGAAGAAGAATAAGAACTAGAAAAGCATTTCCTGAAGGAAATACAGTGCATGAAAATGCAAAAATATGATGTAAAATATCATACAGAGTAAAAACAAACTATTTTGGTTGCTAGGTAGATGAGGTTTAATATAGTTGGAATGACTGAACAGTTAAATAAGTGGATAGTTTAAATGGTTAAATTATTTAGGTAGATAGTTGACGATAACTGACACTTGGAATGGCTCTAATGTTTGCTAGCAGTTATGCTAACTATATTAACAAAGATAATAATGCTAACCAAGTTACTATGCTAACTAGCATGCTAACAATGTTAAAATGCTAAGTATGCTAACCATGTGACTTAGCTAACTTAGTTAATCATTTTTAGCAGTTATGCTAACTATGCTAACTAACATGCTAACAATGTTAACCATGTTACTTAGCTGATTTAGCTCATCATTTTAAGCAGTTTTGCTAAAAATGCTAACTAGCATGCTAACATGCTAGCATGCTAACCATGTGACTTAGCTAACTTAGCTAATCATTTTTAGCAGTTTTGTTAAAAATGCTAACTAGCATGCTAACATGCTAGCATGCTAAATATGTTAACCATGTGACTTAGCTAACTTAGCTAACTAGCTACAGTGGGTAGGAGTCATAGTTGATGACAAGTAACAGCTACAATGGCTGAACAGTTAAAAAGTTCAGTAGTTTAAAGGGTTAAATTGTTTAACAGTGAAATATTGTAGTGAGGACTTTTATTTTGAAACCGTTTTTGGCAGAGGAAGCAGTTGAATAGGGTGTGTAGTCTTAATAGGGCCAGTTTGTATGCTTAAAGCCTGAGAATGGCAGTTGGGACAGGTGGCCTGAACACCTGCCATAGGATTCTAATTGCTTAACGGCTCTATTGTGATGTCATCAGCCCATGTTAACTCTATGGGGAAATTTTGATTAGTTTTTAATTAAGGCGAGACACTACAGGTGAATAGGGTAAAATTTTTAACAAGCAGATATCACTATGAAACTTCCCCAGTTGATTACTTACATTAATATGAGAAAACAATGTATTACAAGTTTGCTGTAATTTAATGTTTACATATGCAAATTAGGCATTATCTAATTAAATATGCGCTAATTTGCATACATTTTAAGGCACGAAACCTGAGCATTGGATACAGCCAAGTTCAAAATTATGTTTTCATTGTGTTCAGATATTAGATGGGAAAACATTTACAGAGGGATTTATGAATATCTACTTTTGTTATCCTGTAAATCAGAAAATTATGTCACTAGCCTTAAAAAATCACTTTTTTCCATGTTTTTAGGCATAAAATGTCATCTAAGTCAGGCTAGGAATAATATATCAACAAACCCCTCTGTAGAAATCTTCGACATATAGTTAGGCATAAATCCAGAAAGTTTGGTGTATGTACGTGCTTCTTAAGTGGAGTTTTTGAGCTCAGAGTGTGAGCGGAAACTCATTTTGAGAAAACAGCCTTGAAAGACAGCCAATGAGATTCCGTTCTCGGCCTAGACTCGCCTTTGAACTTTCGCGATTGGTTGCTGATACAAAGGAAGTGTCCATATATGGATCACATAGCGTGATACAGGAAAAACAGAGCTTTCCAACGGTAGTACACATGTTATGTTTTGGACCACGGTCGCGGGAGTGCATGCAAGGTTAGAATGCTAACTTTTGCTGAATTTAGGAGAAATATACAGGCGCGAGTAGACACAATATAATGAAATAAACACCTAAATGTGTAAATCGGACTTTTTTGTTGTAGTAGTGTGATAGAATACATGCTAAGGTAACATACTAGCTCAAAATCTCGAAATTGACCAGTGCATGAAAAAACGATGTTTTCACCTGCCGTGTCTCGCCTTAATAGTTTAAAAAGTATAAAAGTTACAAAGATGAAAAATACATAGCACCCATGTCCTAAGTAAGACCTACGTAACATAGTTTGAATGAAGTTTCTAAGTTAAACGGTTGAAGCTGCATTAAGTGCGTTAGAAGAAGAATAATAATAAAATGCCTTGGAAGAACAGTACAGTGCATTTTCATGCACTGTAATAAGAAGAAGCCTAGGAAGAACAGTACAGTGCATTTTCATGCACTGTAATAAGAAGAAGCCTAGGAAGAACAGTACAGTGCATTTTCATGCACTGTAATAAGAAGCCTAGGAAGAACAGTACAGTGCATTTTCATGCACTGTAATAAGAAGAAGCCTAGGAAGAACAGTACAGTGCATTTTCATGCACTGTAATAAGAAGAAGCCTAGGAAGAACAGTACAGTGCATTTTCATGCACTGTAATAAGTGTATATGCAGAATGAAAAGCAGTGGAATATGGCTATGTACAGTATAAGTGTAATTACAGTATGTACATCTGTAAATAAATAGATGGATGGGATAGATGGGTGGGATAGGGTGATGCAGTTGTGGGGGGGGCTAGGGGATGTCCACCTCCTTGTTGTCCCTGTCAAGGTTGCCATCGTCGTGGACACCTCAACAGGCACAGGCAAGGAGGCATCAGGCGGGCGGGGCAGGGGGTGATGGGGGCTTAGTTGGTTGGATGTCACCAGGATGCAGAGCTAGAGTTCAGTAGGGTGACAGCCGCAGGAAAGAAGCTTCCTCTGAACCTGCTGGTTCGGATGCGGAGAGACCTGTAACGCCTCCCGGAGGGGAGTGGAGTGAACAGTTTGTGGTTGGGGTGAGAACAGTCTTTGATGATGCGCGCCTTACGCAAGCATCGCTTGCCCTGGATGCCCTCGATGGAGGGGAGTGAGGAACCGGTGATGTGTTGGGCAGTTTTCACCACCCTCTGCAGTGCTTTCCGGTCGTGGGCAGAGCAGTTGCCATACCAAACTATGATACAGTTGGTGAGGATGCTCTCGATGTTGGAGCGGTAGACATTCACCAGGATCTGAGGAGACAGATGGACCTCAGAAAGAAGAGACGCTGGTGAGCCTTTTTGATCAGGGTAGGGGTGTTGAGGGTCCAAGAGAGGTCCTCAGAGATGTGGACACCCAGAAACTTGAAGCTGGTGACATGCTCCAACTCAGTCCTGTTGATGAGAGTGTGTGCTAGCTGTGTGTGTGTGCTAGCTTTAGACTTCCTGAAGTCCACAATGAGCTCTTTGGCCTTCTTGGTGTTGAGAGCCAGGTTGTTATCAGTGCACCACGATGTTAGGTGCTGGACCTCCTCCCTGTAGGCCGTCTCATCGTTATTGCTGATGAGCCCAATCACCGTAGTGTCATCTTTAAACTTGACAATGTTAGAGCCATGTACAGGTGTGCAGTCGTAGGTGAAGAGGGAGTAGAGGAGAGGGCTCAGCACACATCCCTGTGGTACACTGGTGTTCGATGGTTGAGGAGGTGCGATTATCTAACCTAACAGACTGAGGTCTGTTGGTTAGGAAGTCCAGAATCCATAAGTTTGGTTTTTCTTTTATCACATACACATATATTGGTAGATGTTTTTTTCTTTACCTTGACATGTTTCGACGTATACTTCCGTCTTCATCAGAAGGTCACACGGTGGAGTAGTGTGACACATTTTTATCAGCTGATGTTGTTACGGAGGTGTGAAAATCAGTTTGGAAAAAAAAGCCAATAGGCGGAATTTCCTTTTTTTTTCAAATCAGAGGTCAACTTTGAAGGCCTGTACAGCCACAAAGCTACAAGATCCAACTTGCTATCATACCATTTTATACTCCAGAGATATGTAGCTTTCAGAAAAATATAGTGAGAATTTGCCCCCCCCCAAGTGGTAGTGACGACCCCCTGTGGCTCATGGACTATATAGAGTCGGTGGACCTATCGGGTATCCTATTGTATCCTATCCTATCAGGAAATTGAAAGTCAACCGTTTGTCCCGCAATTTACCGTTTATCCCGTGGGAAAGGAAAGGTTTCGGTTTCAAGTCAATCAAGTCATGATGGTGTCATTAGCACACTTTGTAGGCTTGTAGTAGGTCCTCACCCATCTCCAGATGTGTTAGCTGGATGTGAGAAATTTGTGTGTCAGCTCCTCAAAACATGGTTTTCAAACAGCTAAAGCCCTTTGGTGGAACATGTTTAAAACTCTAAAGCCCAACCAGGGAGTGGAAAAACTCGGGAACTAGGGAAATCCCATCCCTATGATTGCCCTACCATCGCCTATAGCTGTCCCCATGCTCGGATTCCTGCCCGCACAGCCTAGAGACCCACTATTTGCCCGATGACAACTCCTAATTCCTATGGACAATTCATCCCCTACACTGGACTATTTGAACTTAACACTAAATAGGATTCATGCATTATCATACTGGTTATGTAACCATCCAACCACTTTGTAACATATGAGGTGGCTCTAAATACCATGTTCTATTCTCTAGACCTTACTGTCCTGTAACTGACCCCAGGCAGATGGGTCAGGCCCTTGAGTCGTGGATCTGCTTGAGGTTTCATCCTATATGTTTCTCCCATTCTTGGGAGTTTTTCCTCGCCCCTGTTACTCATGGGCTCTGTCTGAATGTTTAACACTCTGTAAAGCGCCATGACACATGTGTAATGTTTTGACGCTCTATAACTGAAATTAAATTGAAATTGAAATTCTGAGAGCACACAGGCAAGCAAATGTTTGGGCACAAGATACAGTGCCTGCTCCAAAGATTCTTGGCAATGGGCTCCTGTTCTGTCAAAACTTCCACCAGCACCAGAGGCTGTTGTGGAACTTGTGAAGTGTTGTTGTCTTGCCAGCCAATGCAGTATAAGGTGTTCTTGCAAGAGTAACAACTTACCATTCACGCAACTTTGCAGTTGTGAAGGCTCTGAGGAGATGTACACCAATATTAAAAAGACAGTGACAGTGGTGAGGATAAATACTTGAGTGACAATGACAATGTTTTGTTGAACTCTTCAATAATGATTTTTTTATCTTTTTTTCATTTTTCCATTTTTTCTCCAATTTTTTTGGCAAATGATGCAATACATCTTTTGAAAATAGTCTGTATCTCACTTGTCTACCTTATTAGGTGTATATTTATCAAAAAGTTGACCACTTAAAGCCTTTATATTATTTTTCCGCATATATTGTCTGCCATCTTGAATTTTGGCACTGAAAATGAAGAAAAAAATTGGAAACAGGTTGTTTTGTATTCAATGGGGTCCTAGCTAGTAAAAAAACACCTGTTGCAAAAATCTATATGAATCGTTCCTAAAATAACACAATTCCCCATACTACCCATGGTTCTTCAGAAAAAAAAATCAGCGAAATATTCAAATGTAACTGATAGTTTTAGCTCCTAGCTTTTATCCTGCTCCTCTTTCTTATGCGGCTTGAGTGAGTTGAGAGAGGTCAGACTTGTGTCTGTCATGCAATCACCGCTAATACCTAATCTGTTCCCATAGCTGTGGTTTAGCAACAACTCCATTCTTTCTTTCTATCTTTCTTTCTCTCTTTTTTTCTTTCTCTCTTTCTGTCTTTCTTTCTTCATTTCTTTCTTTCTTCCTGTGTCCTGCTCGAGCTGAGTAGCTGGGCCTGGGGTCGGTTGCGTCTGAGGCATCTATGTGGTTTCTGCTCCTCCCACAGACCCATATACCTCCTCATCTGTGTGTGTATGTGTGTGCTCCTACCTACCACTGACACACACCCCTCTTCATCCTGTGTGTGTGTGTGTGTGTGTGTGTGTGTGTGTGTGTGTGTGTGTGTGTGTGTTTGTGTGTGTGCTCCTACCACAGACATGTATACTGTACCTCCTCATCTTGTGTGTGTGTGTGTGTGTGTGTGTGTGTGTGTGTGGTGTGTGTGTGTGTGTGTGTGTGTGTGTGTGTGTGTGTGTGTGTGTGTTCCTGGCATTGTCACGTACCCTTCCTCATCCCGAAGGTGACAGTTCCTTGTGCTGGATAGGGTCTACAGGGCAAGATTGTTCTGACTAAGGTTTCCAAAATAGACAGAAAAGCCAGCCTCATATCAGATCTTTTGCATAATAATCACAGGAAGTCGGAGAGTTCTGGTAGTTCTGATATAGAATGCTGTTCTCTGAGAAAATCATAAAAGAGGAAGTTACAGAATGCTTCAATGCCACGTTCAACCACGCAGAGATTCTGTTCATATGTGTCGGTGTCGTTCACACAATGTCCGAATAATGTCTGCATGTAAGCATCATATCCGAATCACCCGAAATGGGTCGGATATGCATATAGTGCAGAGGAAAGTTTTTGTCTGTAGTACCAAAATTGAATAGATTCAGAGCAGACTCAGTTTGCATTGTTATTAGATAGTTAAAGCCATGCTTCCTGCCCCTCTCCTAAATGACTGAATTTTTTTGTTTTTGTTTTTGTTATTGTTTATTTTGGGGGCATTTGCCTTTATGTAGATGGTACAGTTCAGAGTGACAGGAAGTGAGTTTGAGAGAGATGGAGTGTGATTGGGAAATGACCGTTTGTTGAAAGCGAACCAGGGTCCCTGTGGGTATTTACTGTAGGCGGGGATCACACTGGAAATAACGCTGCGTTACGCTTGCTGCTGCTGCTTGCCGCTGGCCAATGTAATCACTCTGCGTCTTTTTATGTTCACGTCCACATTAAATCCATTCCACACACGTTATGAGGAGAATACAGTAGCCTAAAGTTTTATTTTGAACGCTTACTTTGGTCTCACTCATTGCATCCAAATAACAGAAATAGCATACTCCAAGTTATGGTAGGGTAAGTTAAGCTATAAGCACATAGCCAATTAAACATGAAGAAAAAGGTGAACGGGACACTTTTTGAAACTATTTCAGCTTGTGTAGGCCTATCAGTGCTTTCTGAACATATTGAACACACTTTTAGAAATACTGTGATAATACCGAAAACCGTAATAATTTTGGTCACTATAACCGTGAGGTTAAATTTTCATACCGTTACATCCCTAGTTGTTGTTGTCAAGAAGGCAGATGAAATGATCAGAAATAACGAACAGACCATAATTGACTGAAATTCTATTTTTAGTATTTAAAGTAAATGCCAAGCCACAATTTATTAGAACAATTGTGCATTTACAAGTGGAATGACCTCTCACAGCTCTTGTTCTTGCTCACTGCTTCAGACAGGGACACGCCCTAACTTTCTAAGCATATGAAAAGACCACTATACATCAGACCCCTTGTTTAAGTAGTTTCAAAAGAAGCATGAGACCCTTCAGCAATCAGCATTACACCCACCGGCGTTTAACTGAAGTCTATTTTGTTTTCCGAACATCTGTGCCGCTATCACATCTGTTGACGCCAGTTTCATTGATAGTACACTAATTGTTGCAGCAGATGCAACGCAGATACGCGCCTGGTGTAGCCCCCCTGTTATGGCTTTGTTGTGACCCAGCATCTTTCAGCTCATGCTGTGCTGCTAAAGAAGATGTAGCATATTTTTCCCTCACAAATGTCTTCTGTGACATTTTCAATACTGGACAGGTAAAAAATGTCCAGTGTTCAAACCTATACTGTTATGTTCTCCTATTCCATGCATGTGTGTGTGTGTGTGTGTGTGTGTGTGTCTGTGTGCACGTGTGTGTGTGTGTATGTGTGTCTGTGTGTGTGTGTCTGTTTGTGTGTGTGTGTGTGTGTCTGTGTGCACGTGTGTGTGTGTGTATGTGTGTCTGTGTGTGTGTGTCTGTTTGTGTGTGTGTGTGTGTGTGTTAGTGCCAGACGTGGCCAGCAGATTAAAGAGAGAACAGTAGGAGGCAGAGGATGTGGTCACACTACAGCCAGGGAAGTGAGCTGGAGGAATCTGGAATGTGTGTGTTTGTATGGGTGTATGTGTGTGTGTGTGTGTGTGTGTGTGTGTGTGTGTATGTTTGTGTGTGTGTGTGTGTATGTGTGTGTGTGTGTGTGTGTGTATGTATTTGTATATGTGTGTATGTGTTTGTATATGTGCATGTGCATGTGCATGTGTATGTGTATGTGTGTATGTATTTGTGTATGTGTGTGTGTATGTGTTTGTATATGTGTGTGTATGTGTGTATGTGTATGTGGCTTGATGGTGTTTTGGGCCCCCACTGTCGACTTCAAGGCAGCGTTGCCACCAACAACTTCAAGGCAGCGCTGCCTTGCCTTGTCCATGAGCCTCAATGTTCATGAAACTAGCAACTCGAGCTAGGTAAAACCGATTGTTTTTGGAGTTTTTTCATACCGACAGTACTAGCTGACCTTGAGAAACGGAGATCTATGTGAAAAATTGCCGGATTTCTCCTTTAATGTTAAATGTTTAATTGCTTAAATGTTATTTTATTGCTGGATCTATAGCTCTGTAACTTAAATGATAATAGCTTAAATGTAATTCAATTGCTATAAGTCGCTTTGGATAAACGTGTCTGCCAAATGAATAAATGTAATGTAAATGTGTGTGTGTGTATATGTGTGTGTGTGTGTGTGTGTGTGTGTGTGTGTGTGTGTGTGTGTGTGTGTGTGTGTGTGTGTGTGTGTGTGTGTGTGTACGTGTGTATGTGTGTGTGCGTGTGTATGCGTGCTCAGAGAGTGTTGTGGTGAAGACATCGTGCCTGCTCAAGAGGTTAAAAATACCCTCCTGCCATGATTGACTTGGCCACCTTACACAGGGCGTACAGAGAACCAATGGCTGCTCAGTCTGTACAATTTCCTGTGCTATGTGGTGCACTCAGTTTAATTCAATCAAGCAGGAGAGCCGTGTGTGTGAGTGTGTGTGTGTGTGTGCGTGCATGTGTGGGTGTGTGTGTGTGTGCGTGTCTGTGTGTGTGTGTGTGCGTGTGTGTGTGTGTTTGTGTGTGTCTGTGTGTGCGTGTGTGCGTGTGTGTGTGGGTGTGTGTGTGTGTGAGTGTGAGTGTCTGTGTGTGTGTGCGTGTGTGTGTGTGTGTGTGTGTGTGTGTGAGAGTGTCTGTGTGTGTGTGTGTGTGTGTGTGCATGTGTGTGTGTGTGTGAGTGTGTGTGTGTGTGTGTGTGTGAGTGTGTGTGTGCGTGTGTGCAGTCTTGTGTGTGTTACATGGTCACAAGACTGCACACATAAGGTACGCTTGTCTCATTGACATAAGTAAACCCACGTAGCCACAATAATACCGGTCTTGTTTTTTTTTTTCATATGCAGCACTAAACCTCACAGATTTGTACTCCCAGTATCAAAGATTAATAATCCTATAGATTTATGTACCCAGTGTGAGTGAGTGACTTTCTTGTAGCTCATTACATCCATGCTTGTTTGTCAATGATGTTTTAATATTGACTGAGTTATAGCACTATGCACTTTGATCACTGAACAACTTTGTTTCTGGGGAACACATGCAGTAGACCTGTATAGGAAATGCCAGTGAAGTGTAACAATATGCTTGCACGTGTGTGTGTGTGTCTGCATGAGCTGTGGGGCTGCTTCATCAGGGATCTCATCAATTTCATTCAATGACATGATGGATTTCAGTTGTTATATTTAAATAGATAACTAATAAATTACAGAATAGAACCCCCTTCTAAGGTCCCCGTCTAACACATCAATCAGTAGATGTTTACATAATGATTAATTACCACAGGAAGCCTAGACTGCTCTCTGGTAGGTCAGATAGAGGCAACTACACTCTGAGAAAGTCATACGAGGGGAAGTTAAGGAATGGCCATTCAACTCAATACTCCAGTGGTGTGCTGTGAGGTCTAAAGCATGCCATCCTGGTTTCTTTCCTTCCTTCCTTCTTTCTTTCTTCCTTTCTTTCTTTCTTTCTTTATATCTTTCTGTTTTACTGTCTTTTTATTCATTCTGCCATGAAGTTGGTAGCTAACTGTTTGTGTCAAGTGTCTTTAATATAGTGGTCAAACCAAGAGTATCCTTCAGACCTGATCTGTGATACCTGTAGCCACACATTCAGATCTGTTTTCATTGACAAAATTACTTATTTTCTCAGCAAAAATATCTTTATGAAATAATAACTCAAATATGTACTCATAGAGAGGGGACATTATTTATTTTGACAGCTCACCAGAAGTTTTTACAACCAGACCAAAACTGAGAAACATAATTGAGCAATGTGAAATATATATTTTAATCATTGAAAATGATTATAAAGTGATGATTGTTAACCTTTTAACAATTGCTTGTTTAGCGTTTGAATGCCCTTCCACTACTTTTTCATATTCATGTGCAGGGACACCTCCTAGTTATGCAAACACATGAAAAAATATCTAAACTATTTGTCAGAACACTTGCATATGCTATAGAAACATAAGAAGATCCTTTAGTGTACAGTAGTTTTATAAAACATTGACATCATCGATGAGGCAATGTCTTGAAACGTGACCCATTAATAAAATGTTTGTGAATAGAATTCCTTAAAGTTACCAGTAGCATCTTTAAAAATGTTAAACCATGTATGACTGATGTAACTGCATATCAGTCAACGTTTCACTGAATCACAACTCAACCACAAAGCTGAGTACAATTCTCTAAAACTTACCACAGAATGAGTCATTAACCGACTTCAATTCAATTCATCCTGTACAGCCTACATATATCTATGTAGCTTATAGAACGATATTTCTGCAATATTTCATCTTTGTACAATATTGTGCAAATATCCTAACAGGAATAATTTTATCAAATTCATAAAATGTTGAAATGGAAATGAGAATAAGTGAAGGTTCTTCTACATCTTTATCTCTCTGTGCTTTCTTGAAATATAATATTTGATTAAACAACCTAATCTTTGCAAATCCACTAAATGTCCTAGATGTCGGATCATATCTGCTGCTGCTCCAATAGGGCAGAATGATCACCCATTAAGTAGTCTGTATTCTTTCTCCATCCCTATATTTTATTAGCCTGGGTGTTCCCATGCTGCCTTGCGCGCGATTTGATTCACGCTGCTAAGGCAGCCTGGAGACCATGGAGCAAATTTTCGCCTGAGATAGGGAACCAATCACAGAACAGGTGGGAAAGCAAGACGATGATGAGCTATGCACAGACGCATTTGATAGACATCCGTGGCACCCAATAAACGGATCTGGGCATTTTTTCAAATACGAGAAAATGAACGTTTGGTTCCCAGACCACGTCTCATTGAGAAGTGGTGGCGCTAGCCAGGCTAATATTTTGTTATGACCAATTCTTCCTTACTCTTTATTAATCTGTTTGATTCTGTGGGTAGTGCTGCTCAGGATTTTCGCCACAGCCATGTTCTATTTTAGGTGTTCTACAAAGACACAGTCTGTTGCTTATCTGGTGCAGTGCCAATGACTGTATAGAACTGGACAGAGTGGCTCTATTCAGCTATGTTTTATAGAATTGAAGCCACCGTTCTGTACAGTCTATGTGCAGTGCAGCCTCCTCTGATTGTTTCACTCCCAGCCTGTGTGTTCAGACTGGTGGAGGGGTCGAGTGGTAGGATTTTGCGAAACCTCAGTTTGATCAATTTATCCAATGCAGAGGCTCAAATTCAATTCACTGCTGTATATTAAAATGGGGAAATTTCAACCCAAATGGAACAATTCTTAACCTCGTCCAACAAAGGAGATTTTTTTAAATGAATCCTTGTCCTACATTACGGTACCATTGCCTCTTTATTAATTTGTCAAGTGCAAGTAAGTAACAAAGTCAGTTACAAAAGTGAATAGTCTGAAGTAACAGGTATCTAAGAAAAACTGGCTGCTAAGGTGACTGCCACATGCATAGACTAAGTGTATCTGGCTATAGAACACTCAAAAGTGTCTTTTGCTATTTTCCCAATAAATTCCCATATCAGGTAGTTGAAAACCAAATGCAATCTTGTCTGTGCTTGAACTGCCAGAGATCACTTAATTGGGCAGCCGTGGCCTACTGGTTAGCGCTTCGGACTTGTAACCGGAGGGTTGCCGGTTCAAACCCCGACCGGTAGGCCATGGCTGAAGTGAATGTCCGGCTGCAGGACGAGCTGGTGGACCTTGAGCAAGGCACCTAACCCCTCACTGCTCCCCGAGCGCTGCTGTTGTTGCAGGCAGCTCACTGCGCCGGAATTAGTGTGTGCTTCACCTCACTGTGTGCTCACTGTGTGCTCACTGTGTGCCATGTGTTTCACTAATTCACGGATTGGGATAAATGCAGAGACCAAATTTCCCTCACAGGATCAAAAAGAGTATATATACTAAATTAGGGTTCAGGGAAGTTATTAATGGATGGATGGGTTCATTACTTCCCAAAGGGTCTAGCCTGCAGGGATAAGAATGCATGCACTTCTCTGATCTTTATTAAGGCTTATTCCACAGCAGGACTGAGACCACTGCACCACTTACCAATTAGATCAAATATGATCATATCTTCAATGATCTGGCAATATCTTACAAAGAAAACATCATCTAAAATAACGAATGGATGCATGTATTTAGGTACAGTGTCTTACGGACTGTACAAGCAAATCTCGTTGTGCTATTTTTGTATAATGACAATACAAATGTCTGATTCTGATCTTGCAGTGCCCTACAATATGTAATATTCTTAATTTTGTTTCCCCTGCCCTTAGTTTAACCCTATCTGATGTGGTGAAGCATTCTTACGAATACTCATATTCATGCTTTTCCCCCTTCTGTCTCCTGTAGGTTACAAGAAAGGATTCTCTCATTCTTTGCCTATCACCTGCCCTGAAACTCACACCTTCAAAGTCGCTGTGACAATGGAGTTCCCCTTCTCTCTGGTAGAGCCGGGCGATGACATGGAGTCCATGGACGAGCACTGCCTGAGGGGTGCGGGCTTTCGGCGTAAGCGCGAGTTCACCCCGGAGGAGCGGAAGGACGCCAGCTACTGGGAGAAGCGTCGCAAGAACAACGAGGCGGCCAAGCGATCGCGGGAGAAGCGGCGTGCCAACGACTACCTGCTGGAGCAGCGCCTAATGGCACTGAGCAAAGAGAATGTCCGGCTGCAGGACGAGCTGGTGGACCTCAAGCTCCGCTGTGGCCTCGCGGGGCCCCTGGGCTTCAACCCCGCTGCCGCTGTGGCCGCAGCGGCCTTCTCCGCCCAGCACAGGGGGCTCCGGCAGCTGCACACTTCCTGCGGCCTCCAGCCTGCTCCTCCACCACCTCTCCCTCCTCCTCCTCTCTCTCCACGCCCACCTCCTCCTCCACTCCTCTTGGCCGACAAGGAGCTGGTCTGGGGCCGAGCGGAGGGGCCTCAAGTGGCTCAGGTCCTCCCAGCCTCCTACCACCACCAGCGAGCCTCCAGCATCTCGCCGTACCCCGGGCCCTCCGCATTCACCTCGCCGCGAGCGCACACCTTCAGTCGGGCTTTCCCTTTCCTTCTGGACATGCCGGGCGTTCTCTCATCCCCGGTTGGACCAGCATCGCTGCTCCTGCCCCCCCTACTGGTGCCCTCTCCCGGGGGCCCCAGGTATGGACCTCGGCTGCCGGTGCGGCCCATTCCCCAGCAGGCGGCCCTGGCCTCGGACGAGGAGGGGGAGCAGCAGGTCCCGGGGGCCTCCACGGGGTTGGATCCTCGTGCCGCACTGCCACACAAACTCAGACTGAAGACGCACAAGAGCCACAGAGACAAGGGTAGCACCACCACAGGAACCCCGTCTCCACCTCTGTACGTGTCCGACTGAATCCAGGCCCACACACACATACACACGCACACACACACACACACACACAGCACACACACACCACACACATACACACACAACCATGCACATGCACATGCACACGCACGGGCACACACACACCACACACATACACATACATCCACACACACACACACCACACACACCACACACACACACACACACACACACACACTGCACACACACTGCACATACACACACACACACACACACACACACACACCACACACACACACACACACACACACACACACACATACACGCACGCACAAGCACACACATGCACACACAGAGAACAATGCTGCATTTAATTGCTGTAAAGTGAGCCATGAGAATAATAACTTTGAAACCTTTGAATTTAAGAGAATAGTGTATATTTTTAAAACCAACAGTGTTGCCAGTGTGTTAACAATAGCCCTTCACCATTGGAACAACAAAAAATAAAATATTTCTTTTATGATATGTGATATGTCTGTATTGATTGAACAATCATTCTTGCAGAAAGGGAAAACATCATTATTATTAAAAAAATAAATCATCAAAATATAATTAATCTTGTCAAGGTGGACTCTGGAGTACAGGGGTGGTCATGTACCACACACACACACACACACACACACACACACACACACACACACACACACACACACACACACAAAATGGAGGTAGTAGTGGGAAGAGGCTTTGCGGAACTCAATCCACAATGACCATAACAGGGGAAACATGCGTGTGAGGTGTGAACACTTCTCTGTGAATACTGTGTTTCTGTTTTAAGAGAGAATGATCCATCCACAAAAAATAATTTGTCCTATCATATTGCCTCGACAGTACACAAAGCCCATCCGTGGTTTGGTGGGGCTGGCAACACGAGAGAGCGAGAGAGAGAGAGAGAAAGAGAGATCGCTCTCTTCCTACTCTGTTGATCAGAGAGCCGTGTGGTTAGAAGGGTTTGTGAGCCTCATACTGCTTGTTTCGAATATGTGACGCTTTCATGTAAATTGAAAAAAAAAAAGACGGCTCTCGCCCTGCTAAATGGAAATGTTCAAATGTTTATCTAACAAACTAAAACAAGGAAGGGGCACTCATAAGTATTTCATATGGCCAAAAACAATAATATAATTTGTAATTAAATATAACAGCTGACATAAATAACATGAATTGCTCAAAAATAATACATAAAAACTGTCATTTTAAAATTATAAAATGACTAAGATGACTAACAGCGATGGATTAAGGGCCCTGAAGCCCAAGACTCTGCGTGAAGTCGCAGTTATGTTATTCACCTCTATATCTGAATGGGGCCCCTCAGTCAAATAACACAGGTTACGCTATGTGTGATAATCCTGCTTTACAGCAAGATGCCTTCATTCTGTTGATGGTTATGTCATATCCGTCTTAATCTCAATCTCTCCGTTTCTTTCCACAAAACTCGCCAGAAGTCATCATTTAAGGGGTTATTTTTCACCAGTGTCCTCCGGGACAGCATGCCCCCGAACCCCCCTAGCTCACCTGAGTAACAAACTTTCTCAGGCATACAGGGGAGCCCGTTTCACATCTGTGCTCATGTACCCAATGACTCATAATCCGTCTACACTAACACAGAAAATACATCACAAAGTGGTCTTCATGACACCTTGTTAATAGTTGATAGATGTATGTGTTGTCTGGGCCCCCTGTTGTGGTTTATTCCATTTAGGTGATTTTGGTTTTCATGAGTCATAAGTGCATGAGTCATAATTACTGTAAGTTCACCCATATCGGTTCATTTACAAACTCAGATGAAGTACTAATCGGAGTAATAAACCTTTTAAGCATTCGCTCTGAAGCAAAGTCTTTACAGCGGAGCAGGTCCAGCAGCTACATAGAACACACAGCTTGGTAGTGTGACTTCTCACAGTTAGAATCACATCAGTCCTTAGCTGTTTGAAAGAGAAGAAGTTTGTCAAATTCTCTTTGTAGTGTGTCCTATGCTCTCTTACCCTGTTAGTAAGAAACTGTAAGAAAGGTTTTCACCTCAGAGTCTGCCTATGATCTCAAGGAAGCACACTTCAGAGGAGAGTTCAAACAATGCATAATGTGGACATGATATTTATAGTGTTATGAAACTGAAACAGCATGCCACGGCACCATACTTCCCTCTTTTGAGATTATTTAAAGGGTGCAAACTGAAGAACTTAAGCTAATAATTTGCCCATAGTGATGTCTTGTTGACAACCACTTCTCCAATCCTCTCTGTCATAATCACATGTGATCTCACTGTGCATGGTAGTGTTGCAGAGAAATGTGTTTATGAAACACATTAGAAATGTGTAATACATTGACTTTATTTTATCCACCAAACTTATTTGCTTTATACAAACACACACACACACACACACACACACGCACACACGCACACACACACAGACACACACACACACAGATATATATACAAGTATACTGTAGGTATTGGTGCATGAGTTTCCTTTTCTTTTCAATCATTCAAATTGTTTTATGAACAGATTTACCTTATTACAGAAAAGTAAAAAACTATGTGTGATAACCATGCTTAGGTGCTCTAAGCGATGCCACACGTTTTTTAGGCTAAAACATTTTATGTCACTTACTGCAAACATCTAACCAACCGCTAGCTGTCTGTGTCCTGAATACACTGTAAAAAACCGCAATCTCTGTGGACAGCAGGCTCCAATAACAGCAACAAAAACAACCTGGGCAAACCTAGCCCATAAAAACATAACAAACTGTTCCAGCAAATCACAGACGAGATGCGCGTTTAGGAGAGTTTTAATTGCACTGGAGCAGCACGGGAGGGAGGGGGAGGAAGTAGCGAGCTAGCTCTCTGTTTTGTTTGAAAGTCAACAGAACAGAGTGCTTAGAGCACCTTTAACTGAAATGCTTACATTTTATGGTATTATACAGTCTTTTTATTTTCATTGTTTCTACTGTTTTTAAAAAAGGAGTTAAGCAGCATAAACACAGATGCCAGTCCAAAGTAGTTCCCACAGAATAAGGTTCAGTGATTGGAGTGTAACCACTAGACCGTGAAGCAAGTCTGAGAACCACAAGTGTTATGTTGTACTAGAATTATGCACTATAGACTGTAAACTGTAACCACAGGTGAGTGTAACAGTGGTGTACATTTGCAAGCAAGGGTAGGAAGTAGGTCACATCAAACCAGCTTAGAAGCAGCAGTTTGTCTTCCAATTCCAATTAGAGTCTGAGAAAGTACACCAGGGCTACTCTGTGTAAATGACAACATTTCTATGACCTCGCCTCATTGCTTGATTAATTGATTGATTGATGCTCCAAGATCAGGCAAACTGACCATAACCTTGTAGGCCAAATGCATCTCTTTCCCTGTAAGCAAATAGGTATTTCTAAGTAGCTTCATGAAACCTTGAGACTTGCTCCATAATTTAAGTGAAAATTGCAAATGAACCTTCTGCCAATATCCCTGGTAAGAGCGGCTGTAGCTTAGTTAATGGCTTTAATACCTGGGATTTCCCCCATCATGTTGATTGTTTTTTCCACTCGACATCAGTCATTCTCAATAAAATTTCCAGCCAGTGAATCAGGACATCGTAGATAATAACATGACATCTTATAAGCATTGCATCATGTAAAAGTTACATTCATCAATGCATCAATACATAAATGCACTCAGCAATATTCGTGCAGGCTACGACTACATTTATTTTCCACAGCCACCCTATAAGTTCAGATCCAGGTATCACAGACCCTATTCAAAAGTGCATGTTTGTCCTGTACAACTCAATACATTCTCAGCCATGTTACATACTACTTGGTATGTCTAATCATTTCAGTAGCAGCCCCCCCCCCCCCAAAAAAAAAACAAAACAAATGAATAAACATTGTAGAAAAGGTCAGTGTCTCTAGATGACATTTGGCAATTGTTTGCCGATAATTGCAGCATGTGAATTGGCACATAGAAGCATCAGCATGACTCCCTTTCTCTGATTACCACCAGTGACTTGTCTCTGATGTGTTTCTGCACTCTTGTTTCAGTGTTTGCCACAAACATCTGCTGTTGCTTTCAGATCGGTGTATGTACACACACAAACACACACACACACACACACACACACACACACACACACACACACAGTTCACACACACACACACACACAAAGTTTCTTCAACTTTCAGATGACTCGGAATCCCCTCAAGCAGTACAGAGATGAGTGCTGTGTACGTGCTGTCAATCACACTGAAACCTCAGGTGATTCAGCCCGCTTGTCCTGCACAATTGATTGTACCGCTGCTTACAGGGGACTGATTAGATCTTCCATGTAACTGCTTGGACTTCCCCAGTGCCTGAAACCTTAAAACCTCACCCAAATCAGACAGTAGAGGATCGTACCCGCATCATCTACTGCTGGGTGTACTATACTGTTTATAATAACTAATTATTACATATTTCTATACTTATATTAACAAAAGAAAAGAATGTTAAAAATCCAGCTGAACTGAATATGTAGGCCTAGTACTCTTTCGTATTCATAATCACACACACACACAAACATCATTTGACAGTATCCAAGGCAACAATACGCAACAGCAGCAAATGGATTTTCATGAAACCACACATGTTGGGCCAAAACAAGATTTCAGGTAAAACATTTTTATTTTCATTTAATTTCTACAAACAGTAACAAACACCAACATTTAACTGAGAATTTGCCTTGAGAACTTGAAAAGTCAGATTAATTTGCTGTGTAGTGTCTTTAGCTCTTAGTACTAAGGAAACATATAAATTGAGGTCACAAAATCAAGGCAAAAAATCTTTAAAATCTTACAGATGCAATACAAGTACTAGTACGCTGGCTCAACTTACCCTGGTGGCTCATCTTACCCCACAACCACCATTTTGAAAGAACAAGCAAGCTAAGGTAACCTTCATGATTTTGTTTAGCCACATCATATCTTAAAAGGGCACCAATTGAGGTGTAATGCATCTGAATGTTGTTCTATTCACATTTTCTCTAAATCTCCCTGACTCTGGACATGAATGGAATCCACTTGGAGAGCAAAAAAAACATATTTTTACACATATATTTTTTACCACATTTGGCATGTCTAAAGAATGATTCCCTCTTCCTTAAAATGCTGTCACATTATACAATTTTTTACGGCTTCCTAGAAAAAAGGGGTGTCTCCTCTTATCCCTATGCTCAATTTCCCATTCTCCCCTACATGCAATCGCAATTTGTTGTTCATCCCATTGTTCAGACTGAGCCTCAGGTCAGTACCTAGTTCTCCCAGCAGGGGGCACTGATGGCTTACTTACACACAGCCTCTCTGCCTGTTGTGCCTTCATCACGAGGCTGCCGGCTTAGGGAGGAGAGGGAGAGTGAGTCAGACTCTGAGCCAATTTCATGGCACCATTTCTGAGTTTTAAATGGCAGCTTTTCCCTCTTCTCTCTCTCTCTCTTGCGTGTATGCACTTCCCTTGTTTCCATTACGACAAACATTTTGCTACAAGCGTTCTCAGATCTACACCATGATTACTTGTTCAATATATGTCGATTCTGTGTCTTTGCTCTCTTGTGTCTCTCTCTCATGTGTGGGTGTGTGTGGGAGGACGTGGACGGAGGAGAGAGACAGAGAGAGAGAGAGAGAGAGAGAGAGATGGATGAGAAGAGCCAGAGAGGTGGAAAAGAATAATGTGGTGGTGTGCATGTATATGTGTGTGTGTGTGTGTGTGTGTGTATGTGTCTGAGTGTGTGTGTGTGTGTGTGTGTGTGTGCGCATATTCATTTCTGACCATGAACTCAAGGCTTTATTTTTGAAACCGTGCTGCTTGCCAGTGAAATGAAGACAGAAATGGCTCCCCTCTCTCTCTCCCTGTCTCCCACACCTTTCTCCTTGCCCTGGTGTCACACTGAAACAGTCATTTCCAACATAACAAAGTGAAAGAATTGATATGACACAAAGACTCAAGGTCTCCATGACTACAGTCACCAGGCAACAATCAGTCTATATATGTCCTGTCGTTACCAAGGATGTTGTATGTATGTATAAAGACACAAAAACGAAAGGTTACTTAACGTAACCCTGGTTCTTTAATAATAGAGTGAAGTGTTTCACTATGGGAATCGCTTGGGCGTGCCCATCTTTGGGAAGCTCCAATGACATTACGTCTGTCATAGACAGACAGGTCGACTGGGCTCCGTCCCAGCCCTACTAGTCAACCTCCCTGAGCCCCTATTAATGCAAGGAGGGACGTGGTGGTGAAACACCTCACTCTGTTATCAAAGAACCAGGGTTACGTTAAGTAACCTTTCGTTCTTTTTCTAACTTCATTCGGTGTTTCACTATGGGAGACATAGCCAACTCCCGTATCGCACTGTCTCTCCGACAGCGCCCTCAAGTTCTAAGCCAGAAAACCCTTAAGGTGAACCTGAGGCCCCAGGTCCCAACACTACATGAGCCAGTAAGGGACCTGATACATCTAGCCTGTAGAACCGAACAAACGTGTTCCCCGATACCCAGCTGGCGGAGTCGCAGAGCTCTTGCACTGATGACGTAGCAATGCCTCTAGTGGAGTGCACTTTCAAACGCATAAGCAACAACCCTTAATGACTTACGTTGAGTTGCACTCACCCCCATCATCATGAAGTGCTTCGAGAGGCTGGTCCTGGCCCATCTCAAGACCTGCTTACCACCCTCACTGGACCCCTTCCAATTCACCTACCATTCAGGTAGAAAAGGCTCTGGCACTCTGTATCGTCTTAATGACTGTCTGAGGTAAGCCTGCTGCATCTAGATTCCACCTCGCACGGGCCAGGCCCAGAGAGCCACCCTCTCTGGAGAGGGATGGTAAATTTCCCCTCTCGTCTGTGATAATAGGTCTCTCCGGAGGCCTGCCAGGAGCTGCACTATTTCTGCCACCCAGTGTTTGGATGGACAATGTGGGGCAATCAGAATCAGTGACAGGCCCTGTTCCCTCACTCTGGCTAATGTGGGGGAGATTAGACTCAGAGGTGGGAAGGCGTAGAGTAGAACGTTTGGCCACAGGTGGGCTAACACATCCACACCCAGCGTAGCAATTACGTCCGCCAGGAAAAAAATACAGAGGACGCTGCGTTTTCCTGCGAGGCGAAACAATCTACGGCTGCCTGCCTGTATCTCTGCCATATCTTGGCCACTACTTGTGGGTGAAGTTTCCAATCTGCATATCGGGGGTTTCCCTGTGACAGCAGGTCTGCACCCCGTTCAGAATTCCTGGCACGTGTGTCGTACAGACTGACAGGAACGAGTCGCACCCCAGCCTAACTGGGAGGCATCTGTTGTAATAGTCAATCGAGAGGACAACCCCCCTTGTAGGACCCCTGCTCTCAGCACTAGGGGATCTCTCCAGTAAGAGAGGGCCATTAGTCACGCCACTGACACTCTGACTGTCCAGTTGAGGTGGCAACGAGAACACAGGTGTAGCGACGAGACCCATCTTTGAAAACCCCTCATCATGAGCAAACCCCATCTCACTACTGAGATAGCTGAGGCCATCAGGCCTAGCATGCTCAGGTAAAGTCTGAATGTGACCACTCGCTGGGAGAGAAAGCGGTTTAGACATTGTGTGAATGACTCTATCCTCATGTCTGAGAGCCTGGCTCGATATGAGAGAGAGTCTATGTGTAGGCCCAGGTAATGCATTGTGCGGGCTCCATCTGGCTCTATTCTAAATTGATCTTGAACCCCAAATTCCTCAAATGATCTAATACTATTCTGGAATCTATGAGGGCCTGGTCCCTCGAGTGAGAACAAAGAAGAAAATCGTCTAAATAAGAGAGAATTCTGATCCCCTTTATTGTCAGAGGTGCTAGCGCTGCCTCTACACATTTGCTGAAAACCAAAGCAGACTGTTTTGAATTCGTAGGCTTCGAAATTTCCTGCGTGCTGGGAACATGTCGATATGGTAGAATACGTATGCTGCGTCTATCGCCACAAACTAGGGCTGTAGTACTCGAGTCCGGACTCGAGACCGTTTTTCTTTGGTCTCGGACTTGTCTCGGACAATGAACTTGTCTCGCTAGTATTTGGACTTGGTCTTGTCTCGGTCTCGGCCACTGGTCTTGCCAAATATGGCTTTTGGTCTCGACCGAGTCCAGGTGTCTTTAGGGCCATCAAAATTAACGTGTTACAGTTTTTCTCGATTGCTTTTACCTGCTTAAGTAAACTAGAACCCACTTGGTCTTCATGACTACTTTCTTTGCACAGCAGAAGTAATCTCTTGCGAATGTGTTCACACATTTTCATTGGGTTCACACATTTGTCACACCCTTTTGCAAAACAGTTAACACAGGTGTCATTCAAAAGCCCCAAACTCTATTGGTTTTCCCATGCTAAACAAAAGGAAAACATCTTTTCACAGGTGGTATAGATTCCTTGCATAAGTCTGAATCTCTGATACACCTCTGAAACTCCTTTGCACAATTCTTCAATCAGCAATCATTCATTCTACATAAGAGATGTCTGTTCTGTGTTGCTATTTGCAAGTATGGATCTAATGCACATTTAGACAAAGTACTGTATTGCCTATTTGGTGGAGAAAACAGTACAAAGGGTGTTTACTGTAGGTCTATTTCAATGAAAGTTGTAGTTCAATGAAATTGACAGTATCTTACTAGGTGTTTGCTGTATGTCTTACAATGACAGTTACATCTTGGGAGGAATGAATAAATTATTTTTTTATTCAGCACATTTTGTCTTTTCACAGTTTTTTTCTGATACCAGAAAAATGAGAAAGAACAGACATAGCAGAAATGCTCATTTTGAGAACTAGATTTTGCATTTTGTTGTCCAGTGTGTAATGATTGATTAAAGAGTGTTTTTGAATTGGGAACAAGTTGTAGTGTTTGAAGGCAAGATTTGCTTTTGCTGCATGGTTTAAGTGTTTTGAGAGAGTAACAGCCTTTTGCAAGCAAAATGTGTCATTTTGTCTAGAGTGCTTTTGTTCAGACACGGGTGTTAACTGTTTTGAGAATGTGATTTCAGAGTTGACACAGGTATTAAAACGATCGAGAAAAACTGTAATCGCCGCGATTCATTTTGAAATACATAATGCGTTACAAAATATTAGTATAAAATAATAGTGTTTACCTTTGTGGGGGGCTGATGTCACGTAACGGAAGCCGCAAAACCTAAAACCGCAAGCCTGAGAGTTTTTTTACTGTCTGTGGAGTTAGCTGAAGATGAAGAGGAACCAACATTTAGCCAATAAATAGTACTAGCTTTACTGCAAACTGCTTTTCACTCTTGTTAGATAACGTTTACAAGGTCAAAATGCACCAACAGCAACAGTTACATAAAGATGATACTTTTCGGGTCCTCTCCATTTAGATCCAACTTGAACGTATGCTAGGCTACTCCATTTAATTGAGAGCGCGTCTGAGCGCATACGAGAGGGAGAGAAAACGATTGGCAGGCTCCAGCTGGCTTGTCGTTGTTGATGATAATTGATATCTCCTTTTTAATATAAGAAACTTATAAAAGGAAGGCAACAAAGACGAGGTTAGAGGAGATTGCGGATTTATTCGATTTCCACTAGTGACCAGTTATAAACTGTGAGAGCCAGGGCACTTTGACATGTAGGCTGCACTCACTGTGATTTGAAAAATTGACAAAAATATGAAGAGTTGTCTTTGCCTTTGTGTAATGGAACTGGTGAGTCTTGAAGTCTTCAATAATTTGTTTACATGAAGCACATATTATGCCAATTGAAACACATTCCACTCAGCTAGATAGGTGACTGGCTCAGGCTCATCATTCACTTTTAATTGCAAACAGAAAATGTCTAACTAGCATCATGTCATTACATGCTTCTATTTCCAAAGAAATGAAAGCTGTTACCAACTTAATATCATGCTTATCATTGTTAATATTGTACAATACATGTGGTACAAACAATATTAGAGCTTGTGGACTAGCTATAGGCTATATTTCAATGGAACTGGTAAAAAAAAGATCATTATGAGAACGTGGCCACAATGGGCTTAAAGTGACAGTGCACCATTTACAAATGAGTTAAACAGCATCAAATGTGTAGTATTTCTTAAGAAATGATTACTTGTCTTTAAAACACAATTGCTGTGTCAGTATTATCATTTAAATAATATAAAAGTGTTTTACTTTTACCTTTGTTACTCATTAATTTTGTGATTTATGTTGTATTTACAGTTTTTCTTGATCGTTTTGATACCTGTGTCAACTCTGACATCACATTCTCAAAACAGTTAACACCTGTGTCTGAACAAAAGCACTCTGGACAAAATGACACATTTGCTTGCAAAAGGCTGTTACTCTCTCAAAACACTTAAAGGGAAACTTGGCAGGATTTCCCCCTCTGCTGGAGAAATTGTGCATTATGCTATTTCAAACCGGGGAAAAGGGTAACGATAAAGCACATGGATTTGTTTACAAGCTAGCAAAACGGTTAGCATAAGTTCGGTAGACAATGTGGATGTTGCAAGGTAAGAAACACGATTTAAAACAAGTTTCTTGTTTCTCACTTCTCTTTCCGGGACGGTAGTCTCAATGTTGCAAGGTTGGTTTTCCGTCTGGGGACGCTAGGGGCAGCGGGAAAAGTCACCATTTTCACCGGAACAGGTCATTTAACCATCCAAATGATTTCTAAACGGGTTTATTACGTTGAAATAGTTGCCAAGTTCCCCTTTAAAACATGCAGCAAAAGCAAATCTTGCCTTCAAACACTACAACTTGTTGCCAATTCAAAAACACTCTTTACATGTAATCAATCATTACACACTGGGCAACAAAATGCAAAATCTAGTTCTCAAAATTAGCATTTTTGCTATGTCTGTTTCATTACTTTCTCGTTTTTTCTGGTATCAGAAAAAAACTCTGAAAAGACAAAATGTACTGAATAAAAAAACAAATTATTCATTCCTCCCAAGATGTAACTGTCATTGACATGTAAGACATACAGCAAACACCTAGCAAGATGCTCTAAATTTCATTGAACTACAACTTTCATCGAAAGACATACAGTAAAGACCTTTTGTACTGTTTTCTCCACCAAATAGACAATACAGTACTTTGTCTAAATGTGCATTAGATCCATACTTGCAAATAGCAACACAGAACAGACATCTCTTATGTAGAATGAATGATTGCTGATTGAAGAATTGTGCAAAGGAGTTTCACACAGGTGTATTAGAAATTCAGACTTATGCAAGGAATCTATACCACCTGTGAAAAGATGTTTTCCTTTTGTTTAGCATGGGGAAACCAATAGAGTTTGGGGCTTTTGAATGACACCTGTGTTAACTGTTTTGCAAAAGGGTGTGAGAAATGTGTGAACCCAATGAAAATGTGTGAACACATTCGCAAGAGATGACTTCTGCTGTCCAAAGAAAGTAGTCATGAAGACCAAGTGCGTTCTAGTTTACTGAAGCAGGTGAAAGCAATCGAGAAAAACTGTAATAATAATAACCCAAAATGATTGTCTTGATACTTTCATGCTTTTGCAAGACTTTTTTTCCTATCCTGGACTCGGTCTTGACTCGGACTCGAACTTTTTTGGACTCGGCCTTGTCTTGGACTCGAATCTCTTTGGACTCGGTCTTGACTTGGTCTCGACTAGTCCTGGTCTTGGACTTGTCTTGGACTCAACAAAGGTGGTCTTGACTACAGCCCTGCCACAAACCAATCGTTTGGGCGGATTGATTGACATAGGACTAGCATTTTGAATTAATATTTTCGAAGGCACTGATTCAACATACGTAGATCTAAGATCGGACGTAGTGACATACTTCCTTTTTTTGGAATGCTGAAATAGCGAGAATAATAACCTTTGTGTACTTTGCCCCAAATTCCCCTCTTTCTGAACCAGGGGCAGAAAAAGAGTGGGGTTCCCCAACATTACCCGAACTGGGGGGCCCTCTGAACAGGCAGCAGTGGGGCTCTGTGTTTCCCCCAGCTTTCTCCTTTTTGTGGAGGGAGGAGGGGGGAGGTGGCCCGCTTCTTGTTGTGGATTCCGGGGTGGGGCAGGCGGTTCTTAGCCGCCATTGCTGCAAAGGAGGGTTTGTTCCATTGCCCGGGGTAGGCCTGCTTTGGGCGCTGCGGCGCCTGTTGGCCAGCTGGGGCAGTGCATTGCGCTCTGGGTGGCCCCTGCTATGGCCTCACGGCAGCCACGTTGAAGCTTTGCTGCACCATCAAAGTGGGACGTGGAGTAGGCTTATGGGGTAAGCAGAGGCTGAATGCCTCGTCTTCCTGCTTCCTGAGCGTGCTGGCCTCCCTCATCTTCTCTAGGGCTGGGCTGGACAAGTTTAGCCATAGTGCTCTTTTCCCTGCCACAGCCAGGCCCGTCGCACGACCACAGCCCTGCACCGTGTGAGGAACGTAGGAGCAGGTTGTTGACCACACAGATCTGCTCCCATAGATCTGGATTTAGTGTGTCCAAGTCTAGCTGGCATCCCATCTCCTCTAAAATTTCCGGCTGATATGCAGACAGTAGGTACTGCTCTCAGGGAACAGACAGACTGCACTGCATACTTGTAGATGCGGTCATAGATGGAGGCTGTTAGACGATCCATCTTGGATGAGAGGGAGATGGTTGTGGACGCAGTGATCACACGGCTGAAAGTGATAAGCTACTGAAGGCTCCACAGGTGGGGGTCCTGTTAGCCCTAGATCACCCATCCCATGAATCTCCAACCTAGAGTGGCCTCTGGTGGGAAGTTTGCATTTGAAGGGGCTGGACCAGAAACAAGTCACTTCTTTCATGCACACTGGAACCGCGGGTAAGAGCTGCCTCGCCAGGGCTTGGGCCATTGGAAGTCTCTTCCCATCATATAAATCCCTTTCCATACCCTCGTTGTCCACGGCCGCTGGCCAGGGGATGGACAACTTAGTTGCAGCCCTTCTGCAGACCTCATGCAGATTTGCATCCGCTCGGCCCGCTGAGTCAGGCCGCGCTGGAGGACCTCTGATGGTATGAGGAGAAGAGGGGATCTTCATCCTCCTCCTCATACATATCTCCGATATTCAGGATGTCGGAGCTGGCATCGCCCTCAGTTTCCTCCTCCTCCGGTTCTCTGTCCCTCTGGTGGGGGAGACCTTCGAACAGGGGGGCAGCTCTGGGGACTCCTCCATGATGACAGCTCGTCGAAGCTCGGTGCTGATGGGTGCTGGTGGTGGCTTCTGCTGTCGCTCCAGACAGGCAAGGGTCTCGGGCATTGGCCACCGCCACTTTCATTCTCCTCTCTCTAACCTTCTGTGGCATTGTCGTGCAATGTACGCATGATTGTGGGTCTACTAGCGCCTCTTGGCCGTGTTTGGTTCCCATGCAGACGATACACAGCGGGTGAGGGTCTCTGCCTGACACAGTGGCTCCACACGATGCGGGGCACGGCCGGGATGTAGTCTTAGCATACGGGTTCCTTCTCTTTGGCGGTGGGAGTATCCGAAGACATCTTTGCTGAGAGGGAGGGACGAGAAAACATTGTTACCGACTTGAAACTTAGGCTCGCCGTGACACGTTAGCTCTAAAGTTCAGGCAGTTAGCAATATTAGTCGTGAGCTAGCTCTCGACCGGCTAGCGTGGTTAGCTAGCTAGTATCAATCAGCTTAATAACGGGGAGCTCGCCACAACCCGTCAGCTTTCTGTTATCGAGTGACCAGATGCCAAGCAAACTAATGCTAAGCAGCTGGAGGCAAGACGAGAGGCTTCGGCGACTGAATGCTGTGTGAAGCCTGCCCAAGAATTTTAGGACCACAGATAGCTTGCCTTGACGCGTAAGCTAGCCTAGTCAATGTGGCTGATTGAACAACCAGTGGCTATACTGCAAACCCCGCAAGTAAATGTTGGGAAAGAGGCATACACCAAAGGTGTAGTCTGTGCAAATGAATGCTAGAACTAGCACCAGGAAACGTCAGTAAGAGTTAGCCTGGTAAAGCTTGCATTGACGCGTACACTCTTGCAATCGACTGAATTAACAGTAGACTAAAAAACTTCTTGACCAAGTCCAGCACTATTCGGATTTGGATGATAACTGTATTTGTGTTCAGCGACAGGTTCCTTGACAGTCCGTCTGTGAACGGTTTAGCAAGCACAGCCTTACCTATAGCACTGGAGGAGCTTCTAGATCTTCATGGGAAGAAAGCGTGAATACCCGCAGGGAGGTCGACAAATATTTGGGCTTGTGCCGGATCCCAGTCAACCTGTCTGTCCATGACAGACGTAATGTGTTTGGGGCTTCCCAAAGATGGTCACGCCCAAGCGATTCCCAACACCGAACGAAGTTAGAAAAAGAACACAAACACAAACACAGACACACACACACACACACACACACACACACACGCATACAAATACTTGCCTTGTTACGGTTTCATTGTCAGTCGATGTATCTATGTGGCTAGCAAATTGGTAAAGCTATCTAGGAATACTGAGCAATCACATAAATCAGGAACACTGCTTAGTAAGAATGGTAAGATTGTCCTAGTCTATCATGTCCCACCGCAATGTAGTCTACCATAGCTGTCAACCCTCCCATTTTTTCCGGGTTTCTCACGTATTTTAACTTTTTTCCCGCAGTCTTCCTGTTTTAATATTTTCCCGTAAAATACCCTGTATTTTAACAATCTCATAACATCGGACTTGTCAGTCTCTGTAGGCTATGTTGTCCTGTTGCTACCCCTTTGCCCTTCCAGCGAAACAGATGTTTTCAAAGCATCGTTTTGCTTGCGAGAAGGCGACAGTGAGACTAGATAGATAGATAGATAGATAGATAGATAGATACCTTATTGATCCCCAGGGGAAATTCAAGGTCTCAGCAGCATACATACAAGACAAACACATTCTTTAACATCAGAAGAGTAATTAAAGTATATAATATAAAAACACAACTAAGCAGTAAGGACAGTAGAAGATAAAGAATATGCTAAATATACTAAAATACAAATTATACTAACACTTAATACAATATATAAAAATATACTAAAATACAAATAACAAAATGACAAATTATACTTAATCTAACACTTAATCTAAATCAATTCTAAAAACAGTATCCACATAGTGGTGATTAATAAATCAGAGGCGCTTGCAATGACTGAGGCAGGGACTGAGCCTGTGATTCTCTGTGCATAGTAAGGTATGGTAAGGTGCTCTAAGGTGCTCTGTGTGAATGAATGAGTGTCATGGTGGTAGTGCAATGATGATAGGGGTCATGGTGATAGTGCAAATGAGTAAGTCAATTTAAGTAAGCAAATGAGTAAGTCAATTTAAGACTATTTAAGATGACGGCGTGGTTGTTGTGAGAGCACGATTCAGTGGCACCTGCATAGTGTACGGCCGCACGCACTGTCTGTGTGTATCGGCCTACCAGGCTACTCAGCTACGAATAGAGAAAGAATTCCCCGTTTGTATATTCACTCCAAGTTGGCCTACCATAACTTCCCAACTCTGCACTGTAGCCCATAAACTGCATGACAGGCTATTTATATTTTTCTTTAAAATAACCAAATGCATTTGTTCAACTTTATGAAGAAGAATTACGCACTAGGCTACTTGGAACGTACACATTTTGTTTGCGCAGGAGAGAGAATGACAGCGCACAGGGGCATCGATTACAGAACTTTAGCCTTGTTAGGGCTGTATAAAGTTGACCAAATTAATATAGGCTGTTGTTAGGAGTAAATAAAGTAGGCTATTTTGTTGTATTGTTTAGCTGACCAATGCACAACCTTGCAATTGCGAAACGGACTAATACTGCAACGTTGGGGGGCGAATGTTGACATTTTCCCGTATTCTGCGTGAGAAACCCGGGAAATCTCCCTTATTTTCAAAGCTCAATGTTGACAGCTATGTAGTCTATACGGTGCTGGATACAGTGCTGTCTGAATGTGACAGTTACAATTCATTTACAGTTTTTCTTGATCACTTTAATGCTTGCGTCAACTCTGTGTTGTGTTTAGAGTTTTGTAAATTAAAGGGAAACTTGGCAGGATTAGCTATATTTCCCCCTCTGCTGGAGAAGTTGTGCATTATGCTATTTCAAACTGTGGAAAAAGGTAACGATAAAGCACATGGATTAGTTTACAAGCTACTAAAACAGTTAGCATAAGTACGGCAGAACAATGTGGATGTTACAAGGTAAGAAACACGACTTAAAACAAGCTTCTTGTTTCTCACTTCTCTTACCGGGACGGTATTCCCAAAGTTGCAAGGTTGGTTTTACGCCTGGGCACGCTAGGGGGAGCTGGGAAAATCACCAGATTTTCACCGGAACAGGCCATTTAACCAGAGACTTTCTAATGAGGAGAAACAGCACTCAAAAATCCTCCATAGAAATGCATGGGGTTAGTTTGTCTACACATCCCACCCCTTCCTCGGCAAAACGTCGACATGTGAATACGTTGAGCCAATCATGTGGTGTGATGTGAATACATTGAGCCAATCATATGGTGTGTTGTGAAGACATCGTGCCAATCATGTGTTGTGAACTCGCCGCTGGAGCAAGATTGGTGTCATGAAGCCTTTCTGCTGAATAGGATGCCCGATGAGTGTCCAAAAAGCATTGAAATATGGCCGCCGAGTGGAGGGACTTGCCTAAAAGGACTTTGATTTACAGTTTTTTTCAACTGCTTACACACTAAATCTTTGCTTGTCACACAATTTTCTAAACATGTCCTCAAAACATCATAACCCGACACCAAATCTGCAAAACCATACACTAATTCTCAGTGTTTGACTCAGTTTTCAATTGACTAAAACACATTTTGCAAAACACCACACACAATTTTCTACCTAACACACAAAAATCTAATAGGAAGTAACTTGATTTCGTTCTTCAAACACAACCCATCAAAATGCCACACTAAATCACCAGTGCTTCACTCTTTCTCTTCACATGTGCAAACACTCTTTACTTTACTGAACACCATCCAATCATTGCCTTAGTATAGGTCTATAAAGAGATATACTCTCTATATAGGTATAGACCCTTTCAATCTGCTCCTAGAGGATTTCCGGTTGAAATATTCAGAACCAATGCAGATACTTTGAAAATTACAGTAATCGGACTTACAGTAATGTTCTACAAAAAGTTGACTTGATGTAAAATTTGTCTTTTTACTCTATTTTTGTTTGTCCCCATGTTACAGTACCATTAGCTCAATACATTTTTCTGTGCCTCCAGAAATGCCTTAGGAACGCTTACTGTGGAATTGTTTGTTTCTGCAGTTACAGTTTTTTACAATTGTTTACACACGTTTTCAAAACTCTGTGTCTATTTTTCAAAACTCCACACACAAAACCCACAACTGCTCACACAAAATGCAAAATGCCCCAAATCTCCAGCAAAATGACACACAACATTCAAAATGTCAAAAACACATGTTTAAAGCAAACATTCGCTTCACATTACAAACACTTTTGTCATAATATGACATTTTGGATACATCATGTACACACTGTTGCTCAAAACCTAAAGCTCTTCTGTCTTAGGCTTTCTATATGTATTTCCATACAAGAGTGAAAGTTACGGTATCAACAAAGAGAAGTTGAAATACACAGTAAAAATGCAAGCAATATTGAAACCAAAAATAGTGATTTTTCCCAAATAATTTGCTGTTGTGAATACAGTATTTTACAGCAAACAAGAAAAAAAGCAAAGAAGAATACACTGACCACCAGATGTGGATGGAGTTTTGAAAACACTGATTTTGTTTTTTTCTAAAGACAAGTGTGTGTGTGTGTGGGGGGGGGGTCGTGTACAGTATGTATTCATAGGCCTATAGACCCTTTCAACTGCAGAAACAAACAATTCTACAGTAAGCGTTCCATTTTCTGGAGGCACAAATAAATGTATTGAGCTAATGGTACTGTAACATGGTGACAAACAAAAATAGAGTAAAAAGACAAATTTTAATACAGTTTTTTTCAACTGCTTACACACTAAATCTTTGCTTGTCACACAATTTTCTAAACATGTCCTCCAAACATCATAACCCGACACCAAATCTGCAAAACCATACACTAATTCTCAGTGTTTGACTCAGTTTTCAATTGACAAATTTTAATAAAGTCAACTTTTTGTAGAACATTACTGTAAGATAAAGTCCGATTACTGTATTTTCTCTATTTTCAAAGTATCTGCGTTGGTTCTGAATATTTCAACCGGAAATCCTCTAGGAGCAGATTGAAAGGGTCTATACCTATATAGAGAGTATATCTATTCATAGACCTATACTAAGGCAATGATTGGATGGTGTTCAGTAAAGTAAAGAGTGTTTGCACATGTGAAGAGAAAGAGTGAAGCACTGGTGATTTAGTGTGCCATTTTGATGGGTTGTGTTTGAAGAACGAAATCAAGTTACTTCCTGTTAGAATTTTGTGTGTTAGGTAGAAAATTGTGTGTTGTGTTTTGCAAAATGTGTTTTAGTCAATTGAAAACTGAGTCAAACACTGAGAATTAGTGTATGGTTTTGCAGATTTGGTGTCGGGTTATGATGTTTGGAGGACATGTTTAGAAAATTGTGTGACAAGCAAAGATTTAGTGTGTAAGCAGTTGAAAAAAAACTGTAAAAGGGTCTATAGGCCTATGAATACATACTGTACACGACCCCCCCCCCCCCCCACACACACACACACACACTTCGCACACACTTGTCTTTAGAAAAAAACTAAATCAGTGTTTTCAAAACTCCATGTACATCTGGTGGTCACTGTATTCTTCTTTGCTTTTTTTCTTGTTTGCTGTAAAATACTGTATTCACAACAGCAAATTATTTGGGAAAAATCACTATTTTTGGTTTCAATATTGCTTGCATTTTTACTGTGTATTTCAACTTCTCTTTGTTGATACCGTAACTTTCACTCTTGTATGGAAATACATATAGAAAGCCTAAGACAGAAGAGCTTTAGGTTTTGAGCAACAGTGTGTACATGATGTATCCAAAATGTCATATTATGACAAAAGTGTTTGTAATGTGAGGCGAATGTTTGCTTTAAACATGTGTTTTTGACATTTTGAATGTTGTGTGTCATTTTGCTGGAGATTTGGGGCATTTTGCATTTTGTGTGAGCAGTTGTGGGTTTTGTGTGTGTAGTTTTGAAAAAGAGACACAGAGTTTTGAAAACGTGTGTAAACAATTGTAACAAACTGTAACCATCCAAATGATTTCTAAACAGGTTTATTACTGTAAGTTAAAACTGAAGCTGAAACTGAACTGAAGTTGACAAGTTGCCCTTTAAAGCAACACCAAAGAACTTTTCCTCTGTCCCACGCACGCTATTTGTTTATCCAGCACCGGCTTAGTAACAATGTCCACAGACAAGGTAGAGAAAGTTGCATGATTTTATAAGTATGATGTATTGCGACATCAGATTCAAGAGTCAAATTTGTAGTTTCTTATGTCTCAATCCATTGAACTACAGATCCGCTACCCGATCTGGCAAACTTACATAGTGCGGTTATAGCCGATAGAGGGCCGCGAAGCAAATGCAGAAGTGCCGTTCACCCTGTTACGAGTTGATGAACCACTAAAACGATTTTGGAAACATTATTTTAAGGTACAAAAAACTCTTTGGTGTTGCTTTAATGTGTACTGTTTTGCAAAAAGTGTGATGCTGATAATGCGCTTATAGTTGTGCAAATCTGGGCTGATATTTTGGTCCTTGAGTGTAGGGTTTCGCTAACCGTGGGATACTTTTGGTTTTACAGTTTTTCTCGATTGCTTTTACCTGCCTAAGTAAACTAGAACCCACTTGGTCTTCATGACTACTTTCTTTGCACAGCAGAAGTCATCTCTTGCGAATGTGTTCACATATTTTCATTGGGTTCACACATTTCTCACACCCTTTTGCAAAACAGTTAACACAGGTGTCATTCAAAAGCCCCAAACTCTATTGGTTTTCCCATGCTAAACAAAAGGAAAACATCTTTTCACAGGTGGTATAGATTCCTTGCATAAGTCTGAATTTCTAATACACCTGTGTGAAACTCCTTTGCACAATTCTTCAATCAGCAATCATTCATTCTACATAAGAGATGTCTGTTCTGTGTTGCTATTTGCAAGTATGGATCTAATGCACATTTAGACAAAGTACTGTATTGTCTATTTGGTGGAGAAAACAGTACAACAGGTGTTGACTGTAGGTCTATTTCGATGAAAAATGACAAGTTGTAGTTCAATGAAATTTGCTGTATCTTGCTAGGTATTTACTCTATGTCTTACATGTCAATGGCAGTTACATCTTGGGAGGAATTAATAAATTATTTTTTTATTCAGTACATTTTGTCTTTTCAAAGTTTTTTTCTGATACCAGAAAAATGAGAAAGTAATGGAACAGACATAGCAAAAATGCTCATTTTGAGAACTAGATTTTGCATTTTGTTCTCCAGTGTGTAATTATTGATTAAAGAGTGTTTTTGAATTGGCAACAAGTTGTAGTGTTTGAAGGCAAGATTTGCTTTTGCTGCATGTTTTAAGTGTTTTGAGAGAGTAACAGCCTTTTGCAAGCAAAATGTGTCATTTTGTCTAGAGTGCTTTTGTTCAGACACGAGTTTTAACTGTTTTGAGAGCGTGATTTCAGAGTTGACACAGGTATCAAAATGATCGAGAAAAACTGTAGTGTTAAAGCAATTGTAAAAAAACTGTAGCTGTGAATACATGTTTTCCATTTGTTTCACAGAGTTAATCCAATGGAGTATGGAGTCTTCTATAACAACTGTGTTAAATGATTTGAAAAAGGATCTGAAACATGAGTTAAACCAATGAAAATGTGTTAAATCATTTGCAAGAGGTGGCTTCTGTTCTGCTTAGAAGGTGAAGATCAAGATCAAGTGGATCCAAGTTTCATTAAGTGCATCAAAGCAATCGAGAAAAACTGTGTATGATTTTTGTTTTTTCTGATGGTCTGCTTCTGAGGAAAGCTGAGCTGAGCTACACATGCACCGGCATTGGGCTTGAAACACAACATGAGGGAAACGAGATTCAGGAGAAATGGTGCGGACACGATAAAAGAAAATGTTCTGATGTAGATCCAAAGCAGAAATCCTCGGCCTCCACAATCCTTGCATTGACTACTTATTTTGCTCATGAAATATAGCAGAAATCATAATCATGTTAACAAGGTTAAAAACATACTAATCCATGTTGTGTTTTTTTACTGCAGTTTATTTGTACGGTAACACTTTCATGGGGTAATTGGCTGAACATGACAAATAGTAGCTCGACACAGGTCACACCATGATATGTATATACAAATGTAGAGTTAGGGCATAGGTTATGTGCTGTACTGTGAAGTATCTATAAATCTATAGCTAGTTTGAGGTTTCTCTCTCCTTGTTCTAAATTATATCAGATCAGCACACATCATCCAATGTCTCTTAATGCATTGAAATACATCTCATCTACATATTATGTGATTATTTTGCTGCTGATAGCTACACCTCTTCATCCTCTCTCATTTTCATTCCCCTCTTTCTCCCTCTTCCCTCTTCCATTAATTTATTATATCTGTTCATTTTCCCTTTCTTCCTCCCTCTGCTCCATTCATCACAGGGCTACCAGGTCATGGCATGACCGAGACTTCTGCCGGAAGAACTTGCCCCCTTCTCTCTCCCTCTCGCGGGGGGTAGCGCGGCACCAGGTTGGCTAGGAAGCGTTTGGCGCGGGTGGTGAGGCTCTCGCGCCGGCCCCCCGCGCCACCGCCCCCGTCGTCCCCACCGCAGGCCCCCCCGGGCCCCAGGCCCTCGCCCCGCGCCGCCCGCACTGCTGCCTCCAGAAGCTCCGCTGTATTGTGCTCTAGTGTGGTGGAGAGCTCCAGGTAGAGGCTACCGAACAGGGCCGCACTGGAGCGTGCCTCTGGGAGAGGGAGAGAGAGGGAGTGAGAGAGAGAGAGAGAGGAGGGAGAGAGAGGGAGAGAGTGAGAGAGAGGGAGAGGAGGGAGAGAGAGAGAGAGAGGGAGGAGGGAGAGAGAGGGAGAGAGTGAGAGAGAGGGAGAGGGAGGGAGAGAGTGAGAGAGAGAGGAGGGAATGTGTGTTAAGGCCTTTGTACACCAAATACACAATTTTGCATGCATTCAGAAACCTCTCTCACTGACAATATACGGATGGAAATAACACAGCAAAACCAAACCTGCTACGAAAACTTGAGTTGGTGTGTGCAAGTGTGATTGAAACAACTTGAGGTCTTACTCAGTTGGTGATCGTGCAACAATTTGGTCAAAAAAATACCGCCTCTGTGTGGCAATGGTCTTTCGAGACAGAGAGAGAGAGAGAGGGAGAGAGAAAGAAAGAAAGAAAGAAAGAAGAGAATAAGAGACCATACAACACAGGGAGAAACCGAGGACAATGGGAGTGTACTGTATGAACGAAGGATGGCTGTGAGGAAAAGAGATTATACAGTATGACACTTTTCATGTGGTGAGTTCTTATTAGTGATGATTAGATTAGATTTAACTGATTAGATTTACATTTGGTCATTTGGCTGATGTCTTAATCTAAAGCGAATTCCAACAATGGTACAGTGCCACTAGGATATTGTTAGTGCAGCAATAAGTACTACTCACATACTATAAAATAAAAGCTCAAGCAAAGTCGGGGGAGGGAGACGAGGGATATACAGGACAGGGAAGATAGTAGTAAGCGCTTTCAGATATAACCTCCGGAGTATATGCGGAGGTTTGTCAAACGGAGGTTCTACCCTTCGGATGATTCAGATATGATGCTAACCTGCGGACCTTATACTGACCGTGTGAACGACATACACGCACATTACAGAATATCCGTGTGGTTGTCAAGTGAGGGGTGGGGGCTTGTAGAGTTCACAAGAGGCGAGATATGACGCAGAATATATGCGGCCGCTGTCACAGCTGCTGTTTGTTTACAAAGTGTATGCATTATGTAGGCAGACCCGGCGGCAGACACAAATTCACGGACGGGCATTACACCTTTCCGGGGGGGGCATGGGAACTTAAATTGATCACGGTAGTTTAAGCTTACACTTGACAAAACATTGTCATATGAAAATGTAGATGCAATTGTTGTAAAATGGTGCAGCTCCCCGTGCGCAGGGATGGAGAGAGAGAAAGCGAGAGGGGGTGTGTGTTAGAACTGAGATGCGTGTGGAAAAAGTAGACGTGCTATTGAGACTGGAGCTAGTCATATTCAAAATAATGCAAAAATAAATCCGCAGATAAAACCAAAATCCTCGTTCATTTGCTAACCACTTTCAGATAGAGTGTTAGCGAGTTAGCCCCGAAGTTACGGATAACTTCGGCCCTGGAGTGGTAAAGCTCCCTGTTCTCCGACTAGGTCAGAAGAAAAAACAGTAAAGGTTAACGCTATCAAACAAACCCAGAAACTACTAGGCCTACTTCTACTAACTACGATATGAAATATAGCCTACCTGCGAACCGATAAGCCATATTTGTCATCGGATGACAGGGGTTAGTGCAGAAGTGAAGTAGACTGCGCCATGTAACCTCTCCATTTAGGTGATGGGCTTACCTAATGTTCCTGATTGATTAGCTACGGAATATTACAGATTTTACAAGTTTTATTTGCTACTTAAACATTGACAAACGTATAATATAGGCCTACATTTAATACGTGTTCAAAATCAATCTATGGGATTGGGGTTGGTTGGTGCAGCCAAGCTCGTCCAGGGCGGGCACAGATGACTTCCAGGACGGGCCTGGCCCCCCAAAGCTCCCCCATGACGCCGGGACTGTATGTAGGCTAAAGAAGAAAAATCTATTGTGCGTAGGCTAATACTTGAAGTAGTCACGTAAGTGCGCACTTGAAATTGACCTACATGTGTGCTTCGAATAAACACATTTATCTGTTTTCAACGTTATGTAGCAGAATTACTTGGCTATGGAACCCCAAATCTGGTTTGCGTTGGAGAGCATGCACAAACTTTATGGTAGCCTACCAGCCAATTCAGTAGGCTAACTTAAGACTTCAAGGCCATCATATACAACG
>NC_055968.1:14925200-14965200 GCF_018492685.1 Alosa sapidissima | reverse complement strand
ACCCCCATCCCCCACTCCCAAGACCGTCTAATGCGAGGAACAGTGCAGACTCGAACCTCTCTCCTCACGCTCTTCTGCATTTACCATAGGCGTGATCATAGTGATTAGCCTACTTAGGCTAAAAATCACAATCTTCTAATGTTTTTTGTGGACTATGGACGCAGCATTCTGGTGATGTGTTGTAGGGAGCTAATTTCAGAAAAACGCAACTTGTGATTCACCGACATACAAATTACGTTCAGATAATTAGGCGATGGACTATGTCATGTTTTGGACCATATCAATGCACTACACACATTTCACCGCCAGGAGGAAGCAAAGAGCGGTCTTGTAGAGCCAGTCGAATTTATCCTCTCATCCTACTTCGTGGTCGATCACGCTTTCCCTCCGGCTGTAGAAGTCACTGTATTTGAATAGACTCAGTATCAGAAACGCCTTCGTTATTTGCTCTTTTCATCAACTATATATTTACATTGGTGTGGGTTTTACTCTCTGGCTGCAATCTTTCTTTTGCTTAGGGTCTTTTTTAGGACTTTAATAATAGATTTATGACTGTTTATTGACCCTCGATTAGTCTATGTTTGCAGACTCATTGAGAAAAATGTGATCTACCTTTTGTTTAAATGGGTTTCTGTTCAACTTTTATAATCTGTCAAGTTTTTTTCTCTCAACATTGTTGTGTGTGTCTGTATGCCAATGTGCATATGATTGGATGTTGGTCTACACATGTCTATGTATGCAAACGTGTGTCTGCGCAAGCATGCTTGCATGTTTGTGTGTAACCATGTATGTGTGAGGAAGAATGTGTGTGTGTGTGTGTGTGTGTGTGTGTGTGTGTGTGTGTGTGTGCGCGTGTGTGTGTATTTGTGTTTGACTCTGTGTGTGTGTATCTGTGTGTGTGCGTGTGTGTACACGCGCTCACCTCTGTGTGCGAGGTGTCAGCGCGGCACAGTGGTGGGGCGAGTGTGCGTGTAGCCCTGTGTACGTCCTGTCCACAATGGCCCCCGGCCCGTCCACAATGAGCTCCGGCAGTGAACGGCCGAGCCTCTATTATGCCCTCTAATCCTGCTTCTATTCTAGCGACCAGGGAGAGAGAGCGAGAGACAGAGAGAGGGAGGGAGAGGAGGGCCCGGGGTGAGGTCATCCTGCACAGCGCTCCGCTTGGGTCATAGCCTCTCTATAGATGTGCGGCGCAGACTCACACATAAACACACACACACACACACACACACACACAAACACACACACACACACACACTCACACACCACACACTCACTCACTCACACACTCACTCACTCACACAGAGAGAGAGAGAGAGACAGAGAGAGAATGAGAGGCAGATAGACAAAGAAAGAGGAGGAAGAGAGAGAGCGAGAGAATGAAGCAAAAGGGAGAAGGGGCACAGACAGAGCAAAATGGTCCACAAGAGACGAGAACAGGGCAGTGGTCGAGAGCCAGGGATGTGGTAGAACGGAACAAGACAGAGGCTGATGAATGGTGGCAAACAAATAGTGGTTGAAAATGGGACATATTACAAGCAAAGGACAATAATTATGTAAACCTGAAACAAGAATGATGGACGAAGGACGTGTTAGTGTCCACATGTGAATAGGAAGTTGTCAGGCCTCAGGTGGTAAAAATATGTTTATTTCATTGTAAACCACTACAACAGGGGCACAAAACCATGATAAAGATGGCAATAATAATGGTTGTTATGGTCCAAAATTATTGTAATGATTATGTTGTATTCCTACCAAATAAATAGGGTACACACTACTCGTTTGAGTCAAATAGTAAACCGGCAGATGAAAATACGTGAACAAACAATGAATAAATACTGTAAATAAATAAGTAAATAAATAATGATACAGAATGTATTGGTCAAACTGCCTATCCAAGAAATAAAAGAAAATAACAACATAAGCTCTGTCACAAAACCATTATAAATGTGTCATAAACATGTACATAGCAACTGTAAATAGTTTGTCTCACCAGTTTACCCATATCTTGCTAGTGGGCTCACTCTAAAATGAAAACAAGGTTAAGGCAGCTATTGTGAACGGACATGAACTGTGGAGGCATATACTGTATATACAATGTAGCGTTTATGACACATTTATGGGTGTGGGGAAGAGTTTCCAAATCCTGTCTGTGGAGACCCGTCGTGCAGAATTTAATGTCGTCAGTCTTTTTCTGTTTGTGCTCAGTCAGACACAGTGCCTCTCCAGGGCCTTGTGACAATGAGAAGAGGAAAGCTTGAGCGAGCTACAGATGGAGTAATGGTGGTCCCCAGAAGCAGGACTGAGAAACACTATTAGGGATGCCGTCGTTGGAGAATGATACCCCTCCCGAAAGAAAAGAAAAGATAAACTCTAAGTTGATCTAAATGGGTAATGCGGAAGTGGTCACATGGAAAGGAAGCCGTTGTAAAGAGAGATCATGCTAATGTGTTCCGATACTTCACAGTCCGTTTTATTTTTTAGAAAAAAAGAAAGAAAGAAAGCTCCACAGTGACCAGCTCTGTGAATTGGAGGTGCTTGGTTGTTAGTCTCTCTCACAAGTTTCACTTCTCATAAGCCTTATTTTCATCCATTATTGATTCACTAAGGAGACACAATCACTCAAAAAATTGCATAATACACTCTGTCATAGTACACTTACATAGACCCGTTTTTTTGTCACAACACTCATTGGGTTGATGCATTTTGTTACAGCTGCAGGTATTGCTTTGTAGTTTTTCTTATTTGATCAGTATAGAAGCTTCACACTTCACAAAGCTTAACATTAAGCTTTTGTCCTCACAAACCTTTCAAGGCCTGATAATTGCTGCACTTAAAAAAACAGGTGTAGCAAAAGCACTTGCCCACTTCCAGGATTTCATCTTGGTAATAAAACCCTCTGTTAATCACAAAAAACTGACATTAAATTGCTACCTTGCTCAGTTTTCCAACAAGCAGAGAAACCTATTGTTCTATCACTGTCATAATACATACTTTCATACTATCATCAGTAGTATGTTTTGTCAGCTTATTTTTTTCACATAACAATAAAAAAAGCGCTCATATAAATGTGTTATACATTCTTATTCTAAGATTGCTCATCTTAATTTTGTAAAGAGAGGGACTTAGCCCTTGGTAAGCAAAGCAGCATTTTTATCTTCGCCAGGAGGCAACTGAGATACAGGTTGGATCTTTTTGCACTTGCACTGCACGGACACTCACAAAAATCCCATCTCTCCTCTGACCTGTGACTGAAGCACCATCACTAAGCTCTCTCTTCACCCTCCAACATGGGCCAGTTTGATCCCGGAGGAGAGCCAGTACAATTTGAAAGATTGTAAAATCACCAGGTCACGATATACGGAAGTACCAGGCCTATAAATATATTCAAGTGAAGAGTTGTCCCTAACTAAGACTCCAAGGATCTCACTCTTCTTAGTTTGTGAACTTTGTGAAAGCAGTGAGAGCAGAGTTTTTTTGGTACCTCAAAGTAGAGAGAGCTGTCAGTGAAGCATCATATTCGCTTGATTTGATACTCAGCAGGAAGTCCCTTCTGCAGAGGCTTGAAATGGGATGCTTATTTGGGTCATGGCGCCATGCAGCTTGATGAACATGAAGACCTATCTAAATGGTGCCTGTCCCCAGCAGTATCACCAGCAAGTCAAGTAAGATGCATGAAGATCGCTGCACAAGATGCCACCTTTCTATCACTTTATCTACACTTTCAATGGCAAAGTGACCCTCTACCATCAGATGCATCTGTTCAGTTGGAGAAACATTGTCTCTGTGTCCTCTGACTTCACGTCTCATTGTCTGATTCTACCTGATGAGGTTGCTGATTTTTGCAGTCTTTTGAAGCCTCTACTGACCGCCATTTGCAGGTCTTCATGTTCTCATCCACTCCATGCCACCTGCATGTCTGTGCCTCTTTGCTCAGTTTTGGCTGTTTGTTTTTGGCTGTTCTCTCCACCCACTGCCCACTGGCTAATGGTTCTTTCCTTTCTTCAGGGTGTCGTCACAGGAAGTAGTCCGGAGGAGGGGAAGGTGGTGGGTTGTTGGTGTGCGCCGACAGCGCCTCGTTGGAGCTGATGAGCTTCTCGTAACGAGCCTTGTAGGCGTCTCGCTCCCGCAGTACTCGAGAAAGCTCACACTGAAGCTGCTCCAGCTGTGAAGGAGAAGCAGAAGGAAATCAGTCCTCTGTCTGGGAGAAACGCTACAAAGAGACAAAAGATCCCCTTACACAACCTGCCTCTAAAAAGACTGTATAGGACATTTTCATAGGGAATTCTTTTCAAAGGCAGGCCTACATCAATTTTGAATGAGCTCTTTTCCTCTGTCTCCCACAAGAGATCTTGCACCTACCTTGAGATATTGTTGTTTGGTTGGGCAGACAATGATAATTTAACTGTTTTATTACAAGCCAACGCAACTCAACACATACTCCTAAGATCAAAATGTAACCCCGTGAACTAATTAAAGGGTTTCGTTATTACCCATAGTTACTTCTCAGCAAGAAGGCGGATGAATTCAGCCAGAAATTCACTTTCATCAAATGATCTTAGAACAATCAGCTAGTGTGTACCCTCTAGCTGACCCTACCTTTGAGGGTCAAGACCTACATACCACACTGCCTCTGTAAAGTTACTACAGGTCTACATGTTTGAGCCATATAGACCCTTTCAACAATAAAAACAAAAACAATGCTTGAACGTTCTATTTGGGCCCCAATCTACTTCCTCTGCATTAAGATAACACATGGAATGTTAAAACGGAAGTCTTGTGGGGCCAACTATGATGCTGATAATGGAACTCTCTTGAAAGGGTCCATAAAGGCTATTCTAAGCACCCAGGTGTGTACTATGAAAGGTGAGGGGGTTCATGACGTTGAGGTGTGTTATGATACTCTTGTGGTTCTGCAAGCCCACCTGTTGAGTGAGGATGTGCTTCTCCGACTCGAGGGCGTGGCGGTGCTGCAGGCGCTTGTAGCGGCAGGACTGGGCGTACCCGCGGTTCTTCAACGTGCGCCGCTTTTGCTTCAGTCGCACCACCTCGTCCTTGCTCACGCCGCGCAGGTGGCGGTTCAGCTCCCGTACCGATAGACTCACCAGCTGCTCATCCGAGAAACGCTCCACCGCGTCCAGTCCACACTGAGAGAGAGAGACAGAGCGAGAGAGAGAGAGAGAGGGTCAAAACCTTGCAGAGCTAGGATACCATGTGAAATGCTACCGCAGATTGCAAGAAGGCCAGGCAATGATTATGAAATGTGTGCTAATAACACTGCTTATGACATGTTAATTAATCAGCTATAAAGCTCTAAATAATCTTTCTACAGTATGGGAGACCCTATTTGAAGTATTAAACTTAGTAAGGGCCACATTAAAAGCTATTCCCCAATTTCCTTACTCCCCACCTCCCGAATTTCCTTACTCTTTGTTGGCAACATATAAGACAAGATGTCCAAACTCTGTATGCATATGACAATAAGTATGTGTCGTGGTACTGTCGTCTCTGTGCATGTGCCGGGATGCTGGTGTACACGTGCGCATTTCTTGTGTCCGCGTGTCCATGTCTGAGAGGAATAGGTGCGCGCGCTCACAGGAGTCTGGGAGCACATTTTTGTCCCACATGTCCGTAATCTGCCTCCTAATCTGACTGTCTGACTGAATGTGTGTGACAGTGATCAGGATTACCCAACAATAATAGCAGATATTATCATAATCTCATAGCATGCTCCACATAAAGAGATGCAGACGCTCTAGACACCTGTGAGACTACATACGACTTCTAAACAGCGTCGCAACCTCAGCCTGCAATATAACCTTTCCAAACTTCCATGATTTGCTGCTCAAAAACTCTTCCAAATAGCTTGTAATCACAATTTCACCCCTAATGGCTTCAGCAATAGCAGCTGCAGACATTTAGGGGAACCTCTCATGGCAATTTGATTCAGCCTGTTCCATTGTAGAGCTCAGGCTCAGAGATTGCTGCTCTCAAAGATGAATATTTATCGTGTTCTCGCCCAGGGTGCTTCTGCGTTCAAAAACTGAGTGCTTCAATTCCCAAGTGCCACGCTAGGCACATTGATATGAATATCTTTCACCATGCCAGGTTCTGAAGTAGTAGTTCATTTCTTAGCCAGCACAGTGTAACTAGTGATGCCCTTCAACTGCACCAGGCTGCACGCATATAACAATGATTAATGGCCGCTTTATTCAAATATTTTTACATAATTCAGTGCTGAATGAAATTGGTTTGTGTGTGTGTGTCTGTGTGTGTCTGTGTGTGTGTGTGTGTGTGTGTGTGTGTGTGTGTCTGTGTGTGTGTGTGTGTGTGTGTGTGTGTCTGTGTGTGTGTGTGTGTGTGTGTGTGTGTGTGTGTGTGTGTGTGTGTGTGTGTGTGTGAAAGAGAGAGAGACTTGAACGCTTTCAGAGGGTGAAAGGAAGAGAAGAAAGCGTGAAAGGGGAAACAGTGAGTAGGAGGTGATATCTGATATCCCACCCAGTAACCCTTCACCACAACGCCCCTGACTGGAGGCCCATCCACACCAACAACAATAACTATAAAGCTATGAATATATGAACGTCCACACTGACCAACTACAAGGCTACACATTTCTCGGGAATACCCTTCATGTCCATAACCATGATAACTTAATTCAATGGATTCTAAATGGCTGTGTTTCTGTCATTCACCAAATCGCTTTGAAAGTGATCCCCAATTATATCACTCCCATTGGCGTTGCAGTTATAGTATGTGGTATGGACGATGTAGTTCTTATTAGCTAGAGTGAATCACAAAACTGTAGTCTTTGCTACTATTGTCATAGTTGCTGTTAGTGGTGTGGTTGGGCGTTAACCCCATTATTCTGCGACTCTAGCATCTATGAATAGATAGCGCTCCTCTCTCTATGCCTGTACCTGGCTAAGTTGAAGGTGATGTTGATGATGGGGATGATGATGACCATGCATGGGGTGGTGCGGGTGATGGTGGTGGTGATGGTGCTGATGGTGCTGGAGCCGACCCTGAGGACTGGGGGCTTGTGGGTAGGGGGCGGCAGGCTGGGCGGCATTGGGCAGGGAGGGAGGGTTGGAGACAAAGAGGAGTGGGCGGTGGCACATGTCTGAGGCCTTGGCACAGGAGACGTCACCTCCGCTGTCACTGCCGGAGTCGCCAAGGTTACTGCTGCTGGAACTCTGGGAGAGCACAGGAAACTGAGAGAGAGAGAGAAAGGGAGAAACAATGAGCAAGGTGCACAAATGTATTGTGTTATATTTGTGTCAACACTGTAAAAGATATTTGGAACAAAGAACTTAAATCAGTCTTGTTGTCTTGTTGCTTCGACTGAGTAAAGTTATGTCAACATGAAGTTTCAAGTTTCACTGTATGTTGACATACCTTTATTGAATCAAAGCTACAAGATGGACAGACAGGGTTAAGTTATTTGCGTTAAATATTTTTCATTGTGAATATAAGTTCTTCCTGAACTGCTCATCACCTGGGATCCTACAGCCACTGCAGCTGAGTTGAGTAGGGCTTCGACTGCATCCTCACAGCCCAGGAACCCCCCTACAGCTGACCGGTCCCTGTCCCCCCTCTCGGGCCCCCCTCCGAGGGCCCCCAGGAGCGAGGCAGCGCCCCCGGCTTCACCCCCAAACTGCTGCTGCAGGGCCGCCAGCCAGATGAGGTCCTCCAGAGAGGCGGGGTTGGGACACTGAGCCTGCCCACCTGGGGCGGGGCTGCCCTCCGGGTTGCCCTGGGAGGCCGAACTGAGGCCCGACACGTAGCCGGTGGAGACGGACAGGGGGAAAGAGATGGAGGAAGAGGACGAGGAAGAGGACGAGGAGGCGGACGGGGGAGGGTGCGCATCGCTCAGCGTCGGGGAGGGCGGGAGCGATGTGTAGGGGCTGGAGCTTAGGCTGGAGTCCTGGGGTGGGCGCCCGCTGTAGGGGGAGCTGGAGGGGTCCTGGTGGAGGCCGGGCTTGGGGTAAGGGCAGGGCTGCTGCTGCTGCGTCGGCGGTGGCGGCGGAGTGTCCGGCTTCACCTCGAACTTGAGCAGGTCGAAGTCGTTCAGGTACTCCATGGCCAGAGGGCTTGGTGGCAGGGAGGTAAGTGGGAGAGAAGGGGACGACATGGCTGGAGCTTGCGCGGAGAGAGATGTGGTGGGTTTTTTTCCTGGGGAGTGAGGTGAGCTGTTGTGTCCAACCAGTGCTCACGACGGACCGGCCCTGTTTTTGCCTTCCTTTTATCTCTGCTGCTGGCCTGCTGTGTGTCCAGGCTCCGAGTTGTGGCTCCCAGCACTAGCTGTTTACACTGCCTGATCCTGTCAGAGAGGAGAGGAGAAAAGAGGAGATAGCTGAATCATGACAAGCTGATAAAAATGAGCTGGGTTGAGGAGGCTGCAGAAAGCTTGTCTTCGTGTTCAGAGATGCCAACTAATTCAATTAATTGGGAGTGCTCTCATTCAAATCCTGCTCCAGGCAACATCCCACTTTTGTCAGAAAAATAATAAATAAATAGATAAAAATGGCTTATGTGGTGTCTATGATTGGCTTTGGGTTTTGGTGGGCAGCTTGGAGGTTGTTTATGGTGAGGAGGACAATGTATGGCTTGGGTTGTGCCAGTGGTTTTCTCAGTGTTTTGTTCAGGTTGTAAGAGGATTAGGCCTGTGGCCCACGAGTCAGGAACTGGAGGGGAGATAACATCACCGAGGAGGGGTCAACAGGTCAAAAGCAGGACAAGAGTGACAGCACACCCCACAAAACCAGAGAGAAAGGGGATGGAAGGGGGTGAAGTCATGCTGATTGTTTTTTGAGACTGAGATAGATAGATAGATAGATAGATAGATAGATAGATAGAGAGAAAGAATCTGAGGGATGAACAGTGTGTTGCCCTCCTGATTACAAGTTATCAACCTTATTCCTAAAATGGCCCAGCTATTCTCCTACTGTAGACATTTGATCACAGACTGCTTTCTTGTTATTTTCCCCTCATATAATGCTCTGATAACTGTAATGCAGGTCACAGGCAAACAGGTGACAGATCAAATGAAGTGACAGATAGTGTTCATATCCACATTTCTATCAACAATCACAGCCACCTATCAAGATGGCCTCCACAGCACTGGCACTGGAGCAGCCAAACTGTTTTGCCCCTAGCACTTTTGGGTAATGTAGTCTTGTAGTTCAGACCTGTGGTCCACTCTTCACAAACATGATACAGCATAACAAAAGACATACATTTGATATATAAAATAGAATGGTCTTCAAATCCAAGCGGAAACAATCTTAACCTTAATCATAGGTTTCAAAGACCACTAAAATGTTAAATGTAGGGAACACATCAAATTCTGCAACAGGCAGATGTACACACTATGCCACATACAATTAGCCACATTTTCTACAAATATCCTTGTAAAAGTGTTCTTATATAACACTATCATACTTCACAGATATCTAAAATGTTTCTTCCTGTGTTAAGAGAACAGTAGGAGAAGTTATTAATAACCAGATTAATGTTGCCATACTTGAATTGTGGGAAGAGTATAAATCCAATCTCAGGTACCAACCATAATCTTAATCCCATTCAATCTGTGACAGTTATGGCTCAATGCCTCAGAAGAACTTTAGCAAAAAAGACCTGCCCCAGATAAGGTTCTATGGTACACAGTAGCCTCTTAATAAAGGCACTTACATACTAATACATACTACATCAACATTTGCCATATGTTTCAAGTTAAGTCACTGATGCCTACTTAATAGCTGTGAATCAAATGGAGTCTGCCTTGAAAGTGGTTGCCTTGAAAACAAATCAATTCCAAAAGATTCAACCAAATGTTAAGCTTCTTCATAATCCGGTCTTTACCCATCCCTGTCAAGATAAAACTGCCCCAGATTGACAATAAAGGCAGTTGGAAAGTAAAATAAGACCGGTGATAAAGAGCTACAGTGAATACCACCACTAGTGGCTCACTCTGAAGTAACTTTCTACATCGTAACAGCTTTAAACCATCAGTCCCTCTGAAAGTCATCACCACTGCTCTGGTCCATCGCACAATAAATTAATTATGCCTCCTGCTGTATCACAGCTCGCTGAACATGCTGCCATGGGCCACGGCCGAGGCCTCGACTCAGTCCAGATCAGACACACAAGTGCGACAGAAGAGAGATTGGCAGTCAGGCAAATAAACAAGGTTAGAGCAAATTGAACTAATAAGAAGGCGGGGAGTTTTCTTACCTTTTGTCACATCAAGTCAATTTCGCTTGAGGTCCTCATAACTGCCTCCCCTGACATGAGTTAACTAACTAACGGACTGACGAAACTGACTGACTGACAGATGGTTTGTACAAAGAGTGGTATGTGTGTGTGTGTGTGTGTGAGTGTGTGTGTGTATGGAAGTGTGGGCAGCACACTGTCACCGACTTTGTCACCGCTCCTCTCTGATACAAATCTCTCTCTCTCTCTCTCTCTCTCTCTCTCTCTGTAGCCTCCCCCTTCTCTCACCCCTGTCTACCACTAAAACCCTAAGCCTGTTCATTTGTATTGCCCAATCCCTCTCATTCTCTTACTCTCTCTGTCTCTCTCTCTGTCTCTCTCTCTCTCTCTCTGTGGACTATCTGTAATTTTGTAAAAGTTTTGTCTTAAGGTGACATTGGCAGTAAAGAGGAATCAGACTTTTCTGTTCACTGGAGAACATTTCCTGATGCCGCTTGGGTTGTCACTATAACAGGCCAATTTGAGGAATCATATGAAATCATGTGGGTTTATAGTTCCCTTATTGATGGTTCCTAATATTTACAAAAGGAACACACACATGTACGTGTATGACTTTCATGACTGTTATGCACATTCACAGGCAGACTGACACAAACACAAATAAACAACCACACAAACACACTCACACATACAGTACACACACAAGACAATACACACAAATAGCCACCCACTACAGCATATAAACCTAAGCACATGCACACCATCCAGTATATGAGCGTCACACGTATATTGCCCCATCTAAGATCGTGCACAGCCGGGCATTTTACTTTATGATGTCACCTCCCTGAGACACTGTCCAATCTTCTGCCTGATGGAAGTTAAATGTGGAAGGTTGTCATGACGTCAGGTCGACACACACTGCTTTATGGAGGTAACCATGACAACCGCCTCATACCAGAGGATATTTATAATGGCAATCATACAGATGTACGCTAGGCAGAAGTGAGGTTGAAGGTTTATTGGATAGGAAAGCAGCCCAGCCATCAGTCCTCACTAGCTCACTGTTTCCATCTGGTGGACTTTGGGAGTTAGTGCACAATGTCTAACCAATAGGAAACATCTTCACAGCATAAGTGTATGAGGCTGTGATGCCAGTAATAAGAACAAATCAGTTGGTCTTTGTGTTCATTAGAGTTAGGCTACCAAAATATCTGATAGTAGAATTTCACAATGACGCATAGTAAAGAGTTAGGCTACTCGCTTGCTTGCAGTTGCAGGTACTATACAGCGATGGTTTGCCATGGACTTAAGCAATCCATCAAGGGATAAAGGAGCTCTCATCAGGAGACTGGTTGTTTTTCACCTGGGGAGCCAGACCGTGTGTTTTTGTCTCATCAGCTGTTTTTAAACCCAAACTGTCACACACCAGCAACTCCGCTCATCCCCGTCTCCCCCTGTTATTAACCCCTGCGTAAAGTCACTCTAATATCAGGTTTTTGCCTGTTTTCAGATTCCTAGAAATGCCAAACAGGCACTTTTCCAATGATCCCCAAAGCTGAACTTGTTAATCCGTGCCTCTGATAACAGTGTCTCGTTAAGGAATCAGTGTGTGTTAATATTGTCTGCCTAAATCTGATTTAAGAGGTAGAAATAACAACAATAATGCCAGGAGACGAGTAAGCTCATAAACACACAGCAGGATTTAGCTATACACACCCAAACACACATATTGTGCTTGCACACTCACTAGACCCAACTTAAAACAGACACACACACACACACACACACACACACACACATACACAATCTACTAACAGAAAGCACTCACACACATATGAATGTTGTTGCCCACACAAGCTAAAGCACATTAATTTCTATTCTCATTATATCCACGTTTTACACAAGGCATTTACACAATTACAAATGCAGAACACATGCAAACTGAGTGTGTGCTAATTTGAAGGGCAGCAGCTGTTTGGCTGCCGGGGATGCACTGCAACTGACCGAGCATAACGTAGGACAAATCCTCCATGCATGTCAAAAACACAGACCCTAATGCTATTGCAAAATTAGAATAAGTTCTCCTAGTAGTCTCTTTCCAGTCACAGAAGCTGTCATTCCCCCCCTCTGAAGGCTGAGTGTCTGCTTCTGCCTCTGTCTCTCCCTTATCTCTGTTTCCGGAAGAGGAAAGCTCAGAGCTTATACCAACAGGGCCTCTCATAGGAAGGACAGACAAAAGAGAGACACAGAGGAACTTACCTCATACACATGCAGTCACACAGAGACACAACACATACACACACAGACATACACACAAACACACCACACACACACACACACACACACACACACACACACACTCACAGACTCACTCAGGATTGCCTCACACACAACCTTTCACAGCTCTGGTGGAATAATTCTTCACAACTGATCTCATCAGACCTGTTATTTTCAAATAATCAGTAAAGGTCTAGGCAAGTTTATTCTATAGCAAATCTCCCCAAATCCATTGAAAATACCCAACATTACAGGGTGGACAAGCTGATAATATTTTGCCACTGATATCCACAGCAGTGCTACACAATATACTGTATAAGGTGCTGCCAACCCACACATTTATCTTTGCATGCAGTGATTGAGTCTGAGGACATAACATGCTGAGCTTCCTCTTCTTTAGAGCAGGGCCAAGTGCAGGCCCTTGGGGAACTTTTATCTGGCCCAGGCAGTAAATTGATGTCTCCATTTATCCATCCTCATGCGGTATTCCCTTAACACCCACCCTCCCTCTCTCTGCCCAGCTGAACCCACAAACGCTCTAGCCCCAGAGTATGTTTGTCCTGATCTGACAATGTAGCTTCAGGCCACCTTGACACAGGTTACCCCAGGTTATGACCTGGAAGTGCATGCAAGAGGTCTTTTGTGGTTAAGGAAGGAGTAAGCGTGTAATTAGGGGGTGTGAAAGAGGACCCCTCAGTGACTTATACCCAAGTGAAAGAGGAAAGTTAAGTACGGACAAATTGATGCGTTGCCTATCTGTATACAAAAACAGAGTACAAAAGATCAGAAAAGACAGTGAATAATGTTTTTGAGGACTGTTAATAAGGACAGATGGTACAACGATTCCCCCTCCCTTCTCTCTCTATTTCCCTCCCTTCTCTCTCTCTCTCTCTCTCTCTCTCTCTCTCTCTCTCTCTCTCTCTCTCTCTCTCGCTCACCCATACTGATCCCAGAGATAGATGTCCTAATCCTTACTAACTCTTTCACAAGATACAAGCTTACCTGACTCCCTTCCTCTCTTCCTCCAGTCTCTGCCACCCTGCTTCCCTTTGCTATTTATTTCTCATATGCAAAAGTCAGAACAGACAGTATGAGTTTACAGTCAGCTAATTAACATGCCTACTTTATATTCGCTGTCCTGCTGGGGCTGCCTTTCCTGCCTGTGATGAGAATTTAATATGGACCTCAGTTTGATCCCACTCATCTCCCCTCCTGCCTGGATGTTGTTGCTGTCTCCATGCAGCATTTTTTTCTCTCTCCTCAGCCTGTCTATGTCTCATATCTATATTATTGTCAATGGCGGGGGGGATATAATCACTATATAATATAATCACCACTTAACTGTTAAGCTTTATCATGGCAAGGCCCACTGCCTCCAACACCCCCACCCTCCCCAGTTCATTTACAGGCTAAGAGGTGTAATCAGTAATGAGATCAACACATAGCCCTTTTAAGTTTTGGAGGGCGGGGGTAATGGGACAGGTACCTTCATAGAAGTATTAGAATTGGGAAAATTACCAAAATCATACATTTTCTTTGGAAATGTGTGCTAAGGGACTTCAACACATGTCTTTGTGTGTGCGTGTGTATGCGTGTGTGTGTGTGTGTGTGTGAGAGTGTTAATGTTTTTCTGGTTCTATGTGTCTTTTTGTGTGTGTGTGTGCGTGTGTGTGTGTGTGCGTGTATGAGAGAGAGAGACAGACAGACAGAGAGAGTATGTGTTTGTGTTTGTTAATGTCTGTCTGGTTCTATATGTCCGTTTGTGCCAATCTGATTGTTATTGCATGTGTGTCTGTCTGTCTGTCTGTCTGTGTGTATCTGTGTGCACATGATATGTATATACCCACTGTACATGAGGTCTTGTTGTGAGTGGGATTATTAGGCTAGTCACTGGATTAGATGGCTGATTCTCCTGTTTTAATCTGGTGTCAGATTAACAGATCCCTGTGCTTTGATAAACCGTCTGTAATGTAGACAGAAGCCAGACCCCTCCGCTCACACATACAAACACCCCAGCACCCTCTCCAAAGACAGCTCACATAAGTATGCATATTCATGGGTCCTTAAAGTCAGGGAATGTTACATTCCAAATTGAGCATCACATGTTGTCATGATAATCATTCAAATAATTTCTGCATTTTTTATTATAGATTTTAGATATGTTTTCCAACAAATAGTCATAAAACAGAAAATGTCTTATCACGAACAGAAAGCAAACACACAAAGATAAGAGGCCATGTATCTTGTACAGATGGATGAAAGCACAGCCGTGAAGGACGATGACATTTATTCATCCACTTTATACTTGTAAATATTTTAAGAGGGGAAAAAAAAGTTAAAAACATGTTTTCCTGGTCAGACATGCCTTTCAAGAATGATATGAGACGCATGCATATGTCTGTGTCTGTCCTTTTCACACTGACCCCCTCCTGACCCTTGTGTGAGACCATCCAAACACTTCAGACACACAAACACAGGTATTAACACGCTGCAGGCGCAGACAAACAGCCGCCTGCTGCAGTAGATGGTGTCGTCTCCACTGGGAGCAAGGGAGGGAGGGAGGGGTAGAGAGAGAGAGAGAGAGAGAGAGAGAGAGAAAGAGGGATGGGGTGGTGGGATTAAAGTGGTCAATAGTTTGGCTATCCTCCCAGACTGAGAGATGACACTAAATCTGTTAATTCGCTGCCACCCTCTCTTCCCAGTGATCCTAAACTCCCCCTCACTGCCATCACCCCCCGCCCCAACTCCACACTTCTTCTCAGGGAGACCCTCTGCACCTGAAGTGGTCTAATGTGGTTTATTTCTCAATTGTAGTTCAGTTAGTTCCCTTTGTTCGGAGCACAAGTTGCTATCATCTGGCCAATGGTTAAGTGCCCCTATTATCAGTCTATTATACTTAGTGTTATAAGTTATATTATACTAATAGTATTATAAGACACATCTTATCTGATACACATGAAAATCAGACAAAACAAATTCCTTCCACTGTCTTTGTTCAAGCCTTGAACGTAAACAGCAGGATGAGGTCACTGGTGCGAGTTACCTAGTGCATGTGTATGTGCACTAGGTAACTGTTGTGTGGTTAACTGTGTGAACTGTGTGTTACTGTAGAAATACAATGGGCATTTTTGTCTCATTTTGTGTTATATATCGAATAGTAAATTGTAGAGCATAAAATAATGTCAAAGGATATTGCTGTAGAAAATAAGTTACACATTATAGCACTTGGCAGTATATCAGTACAGAAATGTGTCCACTTATATGGATATGATATGAAATGGGCATTTGACCCTTGCAGTAAGTGTAAATTGACTGAGTGTTATTCAGTATTAGCTCCACACAAGTGGTTTTGTTTTGGGGGACAGGCTGGCCCCACTTTGTTTGTTTCCGGTTTTTGGAGCCTGGGCTGCCTACAGAGACCGTTTTTTTACAGTGTACCCACGGGATGGGCAGCTAGGGGATAGTAAGGAGATATTCGCTAAATGTGACAAACATTTATGCGTACAATCGCTGACTGCACCTTGTTGAATGTGGACCTGTTGATGTTTCTTATCTCAGCTATGATTCTACATATGATTTCAATGTGCATGCCAATGAATCAGCAGTTGAGTTCCAGGGCATGAAATCGCTCTTTGTAGTTTGATGAGCTGTGATGGGAATATGGTTTCATTTGCTGTGATGGGCCCCCATCTCCCACAATGCACATTAATCTTTGTAGGGCATTGCAAAATAAAAATAACTTTCTTGATGTTCCCCTCACTCACTGGTAGAAAAATAAACTATTTCTGACACATCTTTCTACAGACTGCTTGCAGCTCCCACTCCCAACTGTCACTCACATCATCTCCTGTGCCTTTCCTCCCTTTTAAATGTGTGTAAGTGCACAAATGTATGTGTGTGTGTGTGTGCGTGTGTGTGCGTGTGTGTGTGTGTATGTGTGCGTATGTGTGTGTGTGTGTGTGTGTGTGTGTGTGCGCGTACGTGCGTGCGTGCATACATGCGTAAACATGTCTTTCTTCTTCTCCCATCCTCCTCTCCTTTAATCTGAAGATTGAATAGGATTATATTCACACTCCTCTGATCCCCACCTCCATCAGCCTCCTTGTCCCTCACTACGGCGAGAAAACTGGGGCAAAAGAACAGAACACGACAAAGAGAGAGACGGGGGAAAGCAAAAACTCATGGGGGGGGGGGTGTAATATAATAAAGAAAGACACTGCAAAAGAGAGAGAGAGAGAGAGAGAGAGGGAGAGAGGGAGAAAGGATGGAAAAACATAAATAAAGGTGGTGACTCACTCATGCCACACGCTGACGCGTTGCAGAGGTGATCCCAGGGTTCGTTTCAAAACTTCAGGGGCGAGCGTACTGTCCGTTTTGAATGCATTATATGCACACGGGGGTGACAGAAGAGCAATTGTTATGGTTATGCATTGTAATGACTGTGTTTAAAGCTGTTGATAATCACTGTAATTGTGCCTGGCCACTGAGGAGGAGGCATTCGGGAGACAGGAGAGCTCGATACCGTATGAGTCACAGGGGAAGAACTGTCATAGAAGACCGAGAGGAGTGGGCAATTTTTTGAAGGTTTATTTCAAAAGACAGAGCTCAACCTCCTCAACAGGTTTATTTTGAGACTACAGAACATTAACAAATCCCAAGAATGATCCAACAGTCACCTAAACTGTAAAACCAGACCTATATATGAAGAGTAAAACGCTAAATCCACCATTTTAATGAATTTTCATAAATCATTTTTTTACATTTTGTTTTCCAAGTAATTTTAGTAGAACTGTATTTTGGTATTGGTACTTGATTTATCTTTAATCAATCTACACAACTGCAATTTTATTGATTTTACCTGAAATACACAATTAAAAAGCATGACTTTTTAATGAGATATAGCGTTTTGGAACCAAACTTTTCATATTTTCCAAACAGATTAGATAGAGGCTCTCCTCTATTTATTGGTAATTGAACAAATCACAAAAATGATTAATCATACAGGCTCTGCTTTCTCTTTTGTTAACTCCAGGAGTATGACAAGAGCCATCATGGATTATTCTAGAACTCTACTTACTGCATAAGATGTAGTCCATGTAGTTAAATTCTACATTCTAACGAATGGCATGTTGGGAGGGTGTTGCAGAGAGGAGTCCTCTTAATGAGCAGTAGACTGTGGACAGGCTGTCTCAGTGTCTCGCACAATTAGTGTTCACCACAACGTCTCACTTTTAATTTCCTTACGTGAGATTGCTGCATGGAGCCTCCGACTCGCCACTCAGTGCTGTGGCAAAGAGCCTGTGTCATTCTGCAGAGCCATAGGACATGTTCAGAGGTCCATTAATGCAACGACGTCTGGCCTAGAGGAAGCTGGCTCCGCCGTGATGCAAGCCGGTTGCCATGGTTACCAGTGGAATAGATTCATCTTGACCTTTCCCCAACCAAAGATATCATTATAATAAATTGAATTGCTTCATATAACACAGTGACTGCAATCGCCCCTCTGATGTGAATGACTATCTTGAGGGTGCCAGGATCTGATTTGGGCTTTAATTCTTAACACACTATGGCAAAGCACCAGAAATGATATACTCTGTTGGGTAATACATGTGCCCTCAATGATATTTCACACTGCTCAGTCTGACAGGTTAAGCCACATTTTGAATTGACTATCAGTCTGGAATAAGCCTTCAATTCTTGTTAAATTTAATGGGCAACAGAATGCAGGTTGTTCCAACTTCTGAAGGCATGTTTCAGCAGGTAGTTAAGGGAACACATGTAACTAATATGTGTATTAGTGCTCAACAAGATCTATATTAAGCATTAGGTCGTTATTGAACAATTTTGTATTCTACGTTATTTATTCTTGGTAAATCCTTAATAAACAATTAGTTGGTCTTGATGAAAGGTTAACGGTATAGGTAAGACTTTACACTAAGGGTACATGAATTATCATGAATTCATGCATTAATTAATTCATGATTTATGTATTACTTAATTCCTTAATATCTCATGAATCATCAGAAATGTACATGAATTCATATTCTGTCATTTGTGACCTCATACATGAACAACACATCAACTAAAGCATTAAGTATGGTGGGCACATCAGTATGATTTATGATTTATTAAGAATGATCATGATGATTTCTTTTTCTGCCAAAAATATGGTCATCATCACTACTCAAATTCTGATTTGAGCACAACTTGTGCAGTTCTCTAAACACATACCATTGTTAACACTTTAGTTGAGGGGCCACAAACATCATCATGCTTAATAAATCATAATGATGTACCCATCGTACCTAATGATTTAGTTGATGTGTGGTTCATGCATGAGGTTATGAATGAGAGACTATGAACTCATGTCAATTCCTGATGATTCATAATATATAAAGGAATGAAGTAATGCATAACTCATGAATTAATTCATGCATGAATTCATGATAATTCATAGCCTGGGTTTTCCCATGCTGCCTTGCGCGCGTGATTTAATTCACGCTGCTAGGCTGCCTGGATACCATGGAGCAAATTTTCGCCTCAGTTAGGGGACCAATCACAGAATGGAGGGAGGGCAGTAAGACGATGACAACACACCGTAGCCGTTATGAGCCACATACAGATGCATTAGATAGACATTCGTAGCGCCCAATAAACGGCTATGGGCATTCGTAAACCATGTTTCAAATACGAGAAAATGAATGCCTAGTTCCCAGACCCCGTCTTATTTGAGATGAGGGTATGACGTTAGCCAGGCTAGATAATTCGTGTACCCTTACCATAAAGTGTTACCCAAAGGATAAACCAGTAGCCTCCCGGGCTGTTTACAAGTTTTTTGCTTCCATTGTGTCACATATGGAGATTGTGTAATTAAAACAAAGAAGCACAGAGTATGTTTTGCATTAACTATGAGCCTACCAATTGCCAGCCTAAACCATTATACCACAGAGCTATACTCTCCACGCATGCTGGAATGTACAGTGTTTAACGTTATTATTGATTATGCTAATATATCTTTACTTACATTTCAGATAGTTTGCATTAAAAAGTACAGTGATTTCTTAAACTCAGACCTGATTAATGTCAATTGTAAAATGCCTTTACTAACAAATTCCAGAGGTAATACCTCAGTCATTTATGATCTGCTTTCAATCTTTTACCATCACGAGAGTACGCCTGGTCACTAATTGTAGTTTGCAATATAGACACAAGGTGACATTGGTATGGGTAATCTAAGGGCCATATTTAACAGCGTAAGCTCAATTCACTTTCTGTCTGTATCTTCTGCATTGGAAGGTACAGCTTTAGGAGATCCCTTCATGGTGTTAGAAAAGTTTTTTGTTGAACTTCATCTTGTCTGGAGTTCAGTTCAGTAAAAGCCTAAGCCTTCAAATTAGCACCTCTTTTTCTTGTCATACAAGGGTTTGTCAGCTACATTGTTAAAGTTACTGAAGAAGTGTCATATCTCGCAACTCAGAGCTTCTCTATAAATTCTGCTCTTTGTGTATGTCAGAATCTCTCGCTCACAGTATCTCACTCTGTCTTTCTCTCTCTCTCTCTCTCTATTAGTATCTCTCTCTGTCTCGTCGTTCTTCAGTAATGATGAAGGCCCTCATGCACCTGTTGACTCCCTCAGCTTCTCCTGATCTCTCCTGACTGTGCCAGCATCCCTCATCTCCCTCTGTGAGCCCAGCAGCCCACTCATGTTTACCCGGCACTCTCAGGCGCTCCTTTCTCTCTCTCTCTCTCTCTCTCTCTCTCTCTCGCATCCTTTCTCTCTTCTTTGTCGTTCCTTCAGCCTGTGAATCATGTTGCTAAGTAACAGCCCATCAGTAATTGGGGAATGCCATTTTTTGTATCGTTTGTGGCAGATTGACTTTGATGGTGGAAAATGCACATACACCGAGCCAACAAGGTTGATTAAAAATGCATGCACACTTTCTACCACCTCCTACTGCCAGCAAACACACACACACACACATACACACACACACACACACACACACACACACACACACACACACACACACACATGCACAAATAGCACCACAAAAGTGATATGACATCACCTCACAGACATTTGGCTGGGGCCTCATAGTATAAATTGCTCAAAAGGCTTTGAGAAGCGATGAGAAGAAAACAAACATGCCATTTGAGCCAGTGCTTCTGCCATGTCTGTGGATGGCGCGGAGGATTGCACCCATACTGCGCCGTAGTAGCACACTCCCTCACACAAACAGTAGCAGCTCCAGGACTGGACTGTTTTGCTGTGTGCCGACTAAAGGTGTGAATCCAACCCAGTCTCACTCCCTACTCGTCAAAGGTCTGACGCATGGTCAAGGGTCCTTGGCGTCAAATTACAACGAGAAAGGTGTACCTTCTGCGTTTTTTTCCAACGTGGGGGTCCGTCAGATAGACATTCATGTTAATCCCTCATCGTCAAATATAGACGAAAGGAAATAAATGTCCATCAAAGATGATGCCGTCACGTTAGACTAATGATTTGTTTGAAATGATCTAAAAACAAAAATCGCAGACCATCAGAGCCATAGGCTACCTTAGGTTACTTTGATCTTGCATAATTTTATTCAGCTTTGGTGTAGGTAACGTAAGGTAAAATAATAATAATAACAATAATCTCTAACTAAACTAACACGCGCATATTTCTGTATTGCGACCATTGTAGCCTACAGTTGTAACAGCGCGTAACAGTCGTTTTACTCCCCGTATGCGCTCATTATAATAGGCTCTGCTCCTGCCTAGATTCGAACTCAGAACTGCCTGAAAGTTGCAGACCTGTTCTGGAAATACGTGCATTAACCCACTCGACTGTCAGACAACGCTATCTGCTTCGAGTAGGACTGAGGAGTGTACTGTACTGTACTGTGTACTGAGGACTGTACAGTCCTACCTAATAGGCCTACTCGAAGCAGATAGGTACACCTTTCTCGTTGGAATTTGACGCCAAGAACCCTTGACCATGCGTCAGACCTTTGACGAGTAGGGAGTGAGACTGTTACAACGTGAATCTCACAGGCAAGCAGGAGCCAAGGCCACAGACAGGTGATGCTATCAATACCGCGAGAAGATATGAAAGGTGCTTTGTCTCTTTCAAACTGTCACGGTTTATTACAATGGTCTAGTGATTCATAATCACCCCCCGCCCAAGAGGGCTGAGAGACTGCTTTTTGAATCTGATCTGAACTATTTAAAAGAGAATTCTAGATTCTCAGGTGGTAGACCCATACCGCTCTAAGCTCTAAACTTCAAAGTGGTAGAGAAAATTGGCATAGTTGAGTCCCATTTCCAATTTAGAGCGGGCCCGCGGCTATGGCTATGAAGACGGCACGATTTGTTACCAGGAAAAGTAGTTGGGGTGGAAAAAGGAGCATCAGACAGTGGAAGCGACCACGCAGAAATATTCAAGGTAATTACTGTTCAGCTGGAGGTTGGCTACACTCCTGCTTGGCCCTGAACTGCAACATCACTTCAGGAGCTCACCACTGAGTCATACCAGCATCTCACAGAAAAACAAGGTCATCCTTTCGTTGCTAAGGACAACCTGTGGAGCTGCCAGCCAACATCAGTGCTCATTTGTGTGTGTGTGTGTGTGTGTGTTTGAGTGTGTGTATGTGTGCACTTCCAAACCACTTGAGTACAGAACCAGCGATGAGATCTTTTTCTTACACCCTCTGCTTGAATCTGTGATTCAATAGTGCCCCCTGCTGTTTGAAGAAGCAAATAGACCTGGAGCTACTCAACAATTACTGTAGGTTGTATTTCATAGCTAATAGGAAACCATAAGTAAAAAAAAACGTAATACGATGTTGTTCTGTGAGAAATTCAGAACATACACTTATAGTATAGGTGTACAGTATATATATTTTATTCACTTGTAATTTCACTTTTTCTGTACATTTTTTCTATAAAATATATTACATTTCAATCCATGACAGCAGAAATACTGTAAATAGAAACAACCCAGTGTCATTTATATCAACAACTCTCGTTGAGGTCCAAGTCCTATACTTAGCAAACAGAGCAAACAATGTTCACAGCAGTCAATGACATGTTCTTAAAAGCAAAGGAAGCTAGAACAGGAACTATACAACAAAAACAGATTATCTCTTCCACTCAGCTATGGCATTAAAACAAAGAACAAAACAATGTGGGGGATGTGTGCATATGCTGGGGGCCTGGGGGGATGGGTGGCACGCGGGTCCTCCCCTCTGTCAGCTCGTCGCCATAACTGCGGGGGCTGGGTGGAACTGTGGCCATTAATGGGTGCCCAGGTTGTCAATCAGTCAGGCAATCAGTTTTTTTTTTTTATTACACTCATCTTTAACAGAATAATTACAATCCTCTCCTCTGAAACCCTCCCTCTCTGTGTTCCAGCTTCTCTCCTCCTGGCCCAACAGCAAGCCAACCTTACACATATGCACACACACACTCACACACATACATCCTCACACACTCACTACCCCTTACCCCCCACCCACACCCCAATCCCAACACCACCTCATTCACACTCAGAACTACCATCCGCACCCCCCATCCCCCCTTCTTGTCATTCCGGTCATCAATTTCATCCCTGATAATCATATCTGTAATCATCCTGGACGCAAATCATCCTTAGCCTTTCTGTTATTAATGTTATGTTGTGTTAATAAGCCATGTCAATGTGATGTCTTGTTAAGTTACAGTATGTGTTTGTGTAATGTACATCTGTTTGTCTGATGTAGTATTCTTGTGCATGTCGTTGTAGTGTTGCATTTTCTGTAATGTCAATGGTGTTTGCAATAAAAAACAAAACAAAGAACAAAACAAAACAAATACAATCATCATCATCATCGTCGTCATCATCATCATCATCATCATCATCATCAACACTCATCACCACCAACATCATCATTGTCGCCATCATCATCATCAACACTCACCACCACCAACATAATCATCATCATCATCATCATCATCAAATCATCATCAACACCACCATCATCATCAACATCATCTTCGTCATCATCAACACCACCACCATCATCATCATCGTCATCACAATCAACACCACCATGATCATCATCATCAATTTAATTTTCATATTTATGCTGCTATGTGTGGCCCTTAGGTTTTGATGGCCAGTTGTGGTGTGGGTGGAGAAAAGTCCTATTCCACATTACAGTACAGGATGAGAGGTAACTGAGGGAGAAAATGAAGAGATGAACACAGGGATGGAGTGAGAGACGGAGATACGGCAGAGTGTGTGTGTGTGAGTGTGTGTATTGTGTTTGTGTGTGTGCACACATGGGTGGTCAAGTGTGCATTTGTTAGTGGATGTTGTCGATGTGTGTGAGGATGTGTGTCTGTAAGTGTATGTGTTTGTGTGTGTGTGTGTGTGTGTGTGTGTGGGTTTGTAAGTGTATGTGTTTGTGTGTGTGTATGGATCAGTTGGCATGGTGTGTGTATGCATGTGTCTGTTTATGTGTGTGTGCGTTTGTGTATGTATGTGTGTCTGCATGTGTATGTGTTTGTATGAGTGTGTAGGTTGATGATGTGTGTGTGTGTGTGAGAGTGTGTGTGGATAGGTTGGCAGTGTGTGTGTGCATGAATAAGTGGACATATGTATGTGTGTGTGTGTGTGTGTATAGATGGGAGGGGGGAGGATCTGTGTGCGTCCCTTGTCGCTTATCTCTTCCTCCTCTTCTGTATCTTCAGTTTCCACAGTTGAGGGGGTAAAAAAAAAGTTCTGCGGTTGTCATGACAACCATGTGAGCCGTCAATGGCAGGTGAATTCCAGTCTGGTCACACTGCTTCACTGTTGCCATGGGCACTGTTGAGGCTCTCTGGAGGAAGGAAGGGACACACAGCAAGAAGACATGGGTGCTCTCGCTCTCTCTCTCTCACACACACACACATACACACTCCCTCACACTAACACACTGTACACAGAAATGAATTCTGAGCTGTACACAGAAATGAATTTAACGTGACATCCAATTAACATAATTGATTTTGGTCTTTTAATTAATGCATGTGTGATTACGAAAATGTTTTAAATAGATATTAATTTAAATCTGCTAAATTAATGTAGAGCGTACGGTGAATGGGAAGCAGTTGGTTATAACTGAACCATGAAGCACTCACACAGGCAGCATGTATACACTCAAACATGTACAGACACAGACAGAGAGAGAGAGAGAGAGAGAGAGAGAGAGAGGGAGAGAAACATGAAAAAGCACAAACAAGAGCAAACAAATACCAGAGTATTCCAGAGATTTGTTTTTGTTCTGAGGAAGTCTAGGTTTTTTCACGGGGGGTTTGCGATTTGGAGGCTTCTCCAGGTTATTGGGGCTTTCCCTGTCGTTCCCTGAGGACAGATGACACACATGGCACAAATACATACACACATATACAGACACACACACACACACACACAGAAATATACACACACAATAAGACTCAAGCAGACAGACAGAAGGCCTGTGCACAGCTCCGCAAACTGAGACATCAGCATTCAGAGAGAGACACCAAGGACAGAAGCACAGCACAGATATTTCAACTACTAACACACCAGACTACACAACTAGCAGACATGTAATACCCTGTGGACAGGACAGACCGGTCAAAAGACAGGAAGTGGAAGACACTGATGCGTGCCTCCCGTCCGTACCTTGGTCACATGACAGGGCCTTCCTGTTCCTCTGCGGCTTCACAGGGGCCTGGGGTCTCACACTCTCCTCACCTGGACACACACACACACAGTTTTTATTTCACATATTTTTTTCTAAAAAATTGAAATTCTAAATTATTACAACATAATAACAACATAATGCATTGCAATTCTAAGAATGACTGCCCAGCAACACAGATGTATCAACTTTACCTTGTGTGTGGGATCTTTCAGCCAATCCTAGCACTGGTTTGCTAGAGGCAGGGGGCACCGGAGGTGGGAGCTTTCTCTCATTGGTTGGATCTTGTGGTGATGTCACAAAACCCGGCTTAGGCTGCAGTACAAACAGGAAATAATCAGTAAAAATTCTGTATAATGTGACTCAAACCAGCGACAACTATCACATTACCACAACAACTTCACACACACAACACAAAAGAACCATTACAGGCACAGGGGGTGGATGTCCATCTGTTTCTCTGGTTCTCTCTATCCCTCCATCTCTCTCTTTCTTTTCCAGCCTCCCTGCATCCTTGTCTTCATCAGTCACCTCTTCAGCACCTTTGCAAAGACAAAAATGTTCTTTCAAAAAAGATGTCATAACTTTTAATAATGTTTCAGAAATTGGAAATAACAATGCAGTACTGAATGTATTAATGTTCATACTTGTAATATTTTAGTAATTTGAGTATTACATAAGAGGCAGTTAGTTAGGGACACAGACAATGTCAATACAGTGTATAACAGGATTTGGAGTGGAGGGTGCCATACCAGAATTGTCAGGCAGATGGCGCTGTCTGAGCTTGGCCAGGTTGGGCTTGCTGCTTTGTGGAGGAGGGTCTGGCTTGGGGCCGCAGGGCAGGGACTGTCCAGGAGGGAGCGCTATTCCCATTCTACAGCGCTCCTCCATCAACCACACCTCTGGCCGCTGGTCGCTGCCGTGGGCTGTCTGCAGGTCCGACGTACCCCCGTACCCATCTCCCTGCACGTCTCCCCCGTGAGCCTGTCTCTCTGCCTGTCTCTCTGCCTGCACCTCTGCATAAATCCGCCTGTCTGTCTGTCCATCCGACTGATGCCACCTGTCTGTCTGCCCGTCCAGGAGTCCCTGTCTCTCAGTCTGGATCTCTGCGTAGATGCGCCTGTCTGTCGGCGTGTCCGAATGGTGCCACCTGTCTGCTTGCACTTCTGCATATATCCGCCTGTCTGTCTGCAGATCTGACGACAGGCATCTTTCCATGTGTGGCTCTACAGCTGGGTGTCTGTCTGACTGAACTTCTGCATATATTCGCCTGTCGATCTGTGCATCAGAGTGGTGCCACCTGTCTGTGTGCACATCTGAGTGTAGATGTCTATCCGCATGCGTGTCAGTGCTTACCTGTCTGTCTGACTGCACCTCTGTGTATATTCGCCTGTCTATAAGGGCGTCCGGGTGATGCCACCTCTCCACCTGCGTGTCGGACGGCGCGTGTCTCTCTGAGTGCACGTCTGTGGCCACCTGTCTGTCTGCCTGAACCTCTGCGTAAATCCTCCTGTCGATCTGCGCGACCGACTGGTGCCACCTATCTGCCTGCACGTCTGTGCGTGGGTGCATGTCCGTGGCCACCTGTCTATCTGCTTGCGTGTTCGGTGATGGTGTTCGGTCTCCAGTGGGGTACGGTGGCAGCGGCCTGTCTGTGGGGGTGCGCGGGCCCTGGGCATGTCTGTCTGGCGCTGGCCTGTCTGTCTGCCTGCCATCGACCCAGGGCCTGTCTGTCTGCTTTGGCTCCGCCGCCCACTGTCTCTCTGCCGCCCGCAGGTCGGTCCAGCCTCGGTCCACCTGTCTGTCTGCGGGCCGGAGGTCCGTCCACACCCGGTCAGCCGGCCTGTCGTCTGGCCACTGTCTCTCCACCTCTCTCCTGCCCTCGGCCCACTGTTTCTCTGCCTTCCTGTCCAGCTGTCTCAGTGTTTGTCTGTCCAACTCCCGCTCCGACGGCCTCTCCGTTGACCTGCCTGTCTGCCTGTCTGCATCTCTTGCAGGCTGTCTGTCTGCGTGTCTCAACGTCTGTCTGTCCGACGTGGACGGAGTCTGCCGGTCCACTCTGTCTGCTGGTCTCTCTGATGCCGCTGGTCTCTCATAGTCCGGTTCAGGCTCTGGTCTCTGTGGTGAGAGAAAGGAGAGGTGGCATAAACTATTCCAAGTGTGAGCTACTCTGCCACATCTAATAAGACTCACAGCTCATAGACTGTCAAACTGGCACAATAGCAGCACACTGATGCTTTGTGTATCTTGAGACTTGAGTTAATCTATTAGGCTGAAGATGCATCAAACAAAAAAAATAAATAACTCCATGAAATGAATTCCTTTCCTCCAAACCAGACATGACCCCATTTACCCTGTCAGGGCCTTTTAGCCACATATCACTCACTGAACTGCAGATAGAGAGGCAGCAGCAGAAAATAAGCAAAGACTGACTGACACCTCTGATGAAAGATGCATCTTTGTGTGTAAACGACTCATCAGTAAAACAATAACAGCAAGCTCCATAGAAAACGATACCTGTCTGGTCGAATAAAGTTGCTTGTTCTCTCCTATGCTTGGAAGTGGCATGCCTTGGATGGACCTTACTTCCATGACGCCAGCAGGCTCCTCCACTCTCTGGTCCTCCACAGTCCCATCAGCCCCTTCTCCCGGGGAGCCGGCCCTGCCCGCCAACCTCGGCGGCTGGAGGAGAGTGTAAACATTTTCCTGGGCGGTTCTACGGGGACGAGGAGATGAGGAAGGAGATAGAACGTGAGCGTGAGGGTAAAAGGACAACGTGACTACTTAATATGGGATGACAGTGCGTGTTGATGAAGCAAGTGTGTACAGGTCACAGCCCTGAAGGTCGACAGTTACATAAGGGAGAGAGGTTAGGAGAAACTGACCCAGAGTCAGTCTGAGTCTCGTAAGACGCCTTCCAGGCTGCAGGCTGCCAAACACTCAACTGAGTTTTAGTCACGCGTCGCGTTGACACACTGAGATGACTTTAGTCAGTGCTGTGAGAAGTTATTATTACCAACTAAATGCCAGGCACAAATGTATTTTGCCTGATCTTGTGTCCCTAAGATTGAGAGTAGTTCTTACTGTATGTTACAATAGGACCACTTAACCTGTCAAAACGAAATATGTGTCAAAATATTTTTCAGTAAATCAGACAAAGAGAGAAAGCCATAATGCCTTTGTTGTAACATTGGTTTCCTACTGCAACTTGGATTTTGATTCAAAATGCATACCTGCCTGATTGCCTGACTGAACTGAATTGTGCAGGTAATCAAACTGTTAATCACACTAATGAATTGTAATAATGGTCAAATGCCACGTGATGTGAAAGACACAGTGAGGACTTGTTAAATGCCATCAGGTCTAAATCTGCCTGCTCCAACCCCATGGCGGAGTAAGTCTTTAACTGACCCTGTGGGTGCCGTGGCAACGGTTCGGCACTCTTCACTGCAGGACCCGCCACCTGAGTCCGGCTCTTGATTAGACAGAGTCGAGTTGCGGTTCCTACGGAAACCGAAGATGGAGAGCATGTTGCGCCGTTTCTTTCTCCGTAGCGAGTGGGCTTTGTGGAGAGATGAGAGCTGACTGAAGGAGGAAAAGAAACAAAGGGAGAGAGAAAGAGACAAAGAAGAGAGAGAGAGGCTGAGACAAAGAAGATCAACAACATCTTTATCAGAATTTAATAGTGGCTTTAAGAGAAGATAGTCAAATACTGCAGCAGCACATCCTAAGTCCTATGATCTTTTTGAGCCAGATGTGTACCTGTAGTTTTGCAAAAAGTCTGATTGTCCCCCATGATTCCAAGCAGCTGCTGCCTGGCAACAGTTTAATAACATCTCCAAGAGACATACTGGTTGCTAGGCTACAGCTCTGGCTGGCATATGATGTTGTATTCAAAGGGTATTCATTAGGAAATATGCTTAACGGGAATAAAGCAATAACACTAAAAGCATCTACTATGCCAGATGTAGCATTTCGACATGGCCTAGTTGTGTGGGTGTGTGTGACTGTGTGTGTGTGTGTGTGTGTGTGTGTGTGTGCTGGATTGTTTGTGATGTCTGTTTGTACCTATCAAACAGAATATCTGTTTGTACCTGTCAGGCAGAACTCTCTTGGTGTAAAAATCAGGCAGTCCATCATCAAGAGGCGTGACTGCCCCGTTTTCATTGCAATGCTGGTTAGACAGAAAGACAGAGAGAGAAAGAGACAGAGAGAGAGAGAGCAGAAGACAGGTGTCAACATTACTCTTCCTGCACAACTAGAGTAAAAACACAATTCCAGTCAGGCACATTACTTTCTCCCTTGTGACTTAATCAGATCTACAGTACATGTTGACCGACAGGTATGACATACACTAACCTTGTGGCCTAAGCCAAAATCAATAGCCTTAGGGCTCATCTGTGCATTCTCAAACATGCAGACGTAACACACTGTATTGGCCATGGGGCTTAGGTATGACTGTTGAGTGTGCGAGGATGTTTGGTCTGAATGTGTTCCGAGCAAATAGAGGGTAATGGATGGCCTGGTGGATGGCCTGGTGGCTTAACTCACTTTGTAAAGATTAGCTTGGACCCATTCCAAATCATTTTGGAAATTGGAGCAGGGTTCTGGCAGTTGCTGCCGGACGGAGCATTGAGGAAGGGGAATGGGAGTGGGGGAGTGGGGGGGGGGGGGGGATAAGAGGAGAGAATTATGTATGAGACAGAAACGGAGAGGGAGGAGGGGGGAGAAGAGTATCCAGTTATTTCTTACCAATTTTAATCACATACACACACTTTATGGCTTCTGGGGGGAACAAGAGTCCTAGTGATGTCATGGTGTCATCATCATTGCATCACACACACACACACACACAGACTCTCTCTCTCTCTCTCTCTCTTTCTCTCACACACACACAAAAACACACACACACACACACAAACACACAGACTCTCTCTCTCTCTTTCTCTCTCACATACATACACACACACACACACACACACACACACATAGAAATATATACAGTACATTAACTACTGCACGAATACATACAATGCACAATAGCACATAAAGAAATACACATAAAATAAACACACAGGGAACAAATGTAATATCTGATCTGATATTAACTACACTTCTTTATCCTCTCAGTCAAGACCTGCAGTGGGGTCATTAGTAATGTAAGATGGCAATATCAGAAGCTCGAATCTCCTTAAATTTATACAATTTCAAATGAACACATCCTTCTCATCTTAGTGGCAGTGATATCAATCAGATAGCATTCATTATTCATGAGCAGATATATCTACGTTTCAGCGCAGCTGCACTGGGCTTTGTGGAGAGTGATGAATATTAACGGGTATATAGGCACATCAGATCCATTATTTAATGCTGCTGTTCATAGAGAGAGCTGTCAGATTAGAGGGACGATTTGGGACGATTCCTCTCAATCGGTAGCTCTGACTCAAACTGCTACTGGAGAACCTTCTGGAATACTGGAGAACCTTCTGGAATACTGGAGAACCTTCTGGAATACTGGAGAGCTTCTGAAGCTCTTTTTCTTTTCTTTGCATCTTCGCTGCTTATTTGCCGGCTCTGCCATTATACACACATTTGCAACAATCGCTAGCGTTTCGTTAGCCTGCCTCTGTGCTGGGGATGCAGGATGTAAACTGATCCTGCTTCTCGCGATGTCTGAGACTTTGTGAGACTGAAGTTCGGCGGGTAGGATACACCGAACTTGCAAGTGGGATATTCTTCCTACTGGCAGTAGGGGCGGGCGAGAAAGCCTTCAATCGCCCCGTAATGAGTCATTTAACCATATACCGACTTACGAAGATGATTAATTAACACGAAAACGTTGCCTGGGGTCCCTTTAAGAAGTTTGGTAACACTCAACATTTGGCCACAGTTGTGCCACACCCCGTCAAATAGTGTTACCAAACACTAAAATTAAGTAACTGGCAAAAATACTTTGGCCATAACGTACCATTAAAACAAACATATGATGGAAGAACAGGCAAGAGTATAAAGGCAGATGATGAATAAATTCATTTCATTCATTCTTGACATTTTTTGTTTTTCTTACTACATGAACTATTTAGTGTTTGTGGCTCACCATCATTCAGGTGCCATCATACATTATGTCTGGATTATTGCTCCAGGTGTGGGTTGACCGTAAACAGTGGTCTCCGTTGTACAGTATGTTGTGTAGTACAGTATGTGGGTGGGTTGTTTCTCTGGGTCTTTCTTACCGTGTCGGAGAGGGTGTGGCCGCCGCGGTGCTTGCGTGGGGGTTTTGGCCGGACGCGGGTCACATGCTGCAGGGGCGTGCCCAGAGTGGGCAGCTCCGACAGGCCCTCCCAGGAGGCCGAGCGGGAGAGGGGTGAGGAGAGAGGAGGTGCGGAGGGGGGAGGGGACGAACTGGAGTCATCATTCAGACCTGAGAGAAAAAGAGACAGAGAGAGAGAGAGAGAGAGAGAGAGAGAGACAAAGAACAGAGAGAGAGAGATGTGGTTTTAGGTAGCTGTAATATACTGCACACATTCTACTGTATCAGAACCATAACCATATTTCTTCTAAAGCATATTTTACGAGACGCTGACCCATAAGAGGAAACCTCAGTGAGATGCTATGTGAGGAGCTGCAAGCTTCAGGACTGCAGAGTGCCAGCCTTGGCCAGCACTATGTAATCACCACAGCAGCAGCAGCAGCAGCAGCAACAGCCGCAACTAATACAAATTAATCAATAAGGGCTCCTAAATCATGCTGAGTTAATTCAGTAAATCTCCCACTGACTGCACACAGAGAGAGAGAGAGAGAGAAATAGATGGAGGAGAGAGAAACAGATAAAGAGAGAAAGAGAGGAGATAAAGAATGAGAAAGAGGGGGAAAGAGAAAAAAAAGAGAGAGAGATGAGCGAGAGGGACAGAAAGAAAGGAGAGAAAGCGCGAGACAAACAGAGAAAAAGAAAGAGAGAGAAAGAGAAGAGGTGGGGCACGCTGATGGATGAGAGAAGTGAGAGAACAGAGGGAGAGATAATGAGGGAGTGGGAGGGCACGTAAACATGCACAGCAGGACGCTAGCGCTAATGGACCACCCGGAGAGGGAGGAGAAGTCAGAAACCAGGAGCGCCGCTGAAAGGGAAAGAAAAGAGGGATGAGTGTGTGTGAGAAAGAGAGAGAATGAGAGAGAGAGAGGGGGGCGGGGGGGGCGGTGGAGGACAGAGAGCACTCACTCAGCCGGGTGGACACAGGTCGAATGCGACGCGTTCTGGAGCTCCGCTTCTTAATAGCGATGGTGTCCTAGAAAGCAGCGAGAGATGAATGACCAGACTGTCCCACGCACAACCTCTGGCTCTCCATCTCCCTCTCTCTCTCACACACACACACAGACACACAGACACACAAAGACACACACACACACACCAACACATCCACTAACAAATGCACACTTGACCACTCATGTGTGCCCACAAACACACTTACACACAGAAACACACAGACAGCTGCTTACTATACTGGTGCCGAGCTCTTCATCAGTGATCTCCAGTGAGTCTCTGTGTCTGTGTGATCTCCTGCCCGTCCCTCCATCACACATGCCCTCCCACCGTTTGAGCTGGGACACCTGCCGAGCCTGGGACAGCACAGAGAGAGAGAGAGAGAGAGAGAGAGAGAGAGAGAGTAAAAAACAAACAAATACATACGAACGCACGCACGCACGCCCACACAAACACATACACACACACAGTCAGCCTGCCTATGAAAATCCTCATAAACTCTAATATCATCGTACTGTATTTCGTCCAAGTTCTAAGGGCCAGATGTACTAAAAAATGATCACCTGTTTCAGACACATGCCTTAATAAAATGGCATCGTATGTACGAACAGACCGCAGATGGATGAACTTGTGTTTTGCCTGCCACAGGAGTGCAGAATGACGAATCCTGCTTTTCTTACTTCTGCATATGCATTATGGAGGGAGAAGCAGGAGTAAAAGTGGGAGTATGGCGCAAAAACGGTTCATTAAGTATTCTGGTACATGTATGAAAACAGTGCTTGTCTGTTTTGTGGTGAAACATTTTTGCCTTTTAAAAGCAGGTGTAATCCAAATTCCGATTAAATGCGTCAACTGGATTCTTCCAGAGACAACAGAATTAGTATTCAGAGCACCAGTTTTGCTTGTTTGTACTATGACAAAAAACTTTTTTTGTTTTGTTTGCCTTTCTAATGGCTTACTTTCACGTCACTTCCCAACCTGCTAGACTCAGCTATTAAATCTGTCATAGCCTACGTGCACAAATAACAAATAGTTCAAACTACTGTACTGCAATATCTCTCTGCTTATCGACATCTTATCATGTATTGTATTATTTCATGATGGCTGCATTTTTGATTTCACAGATACCTTTTAGCACAACAGCCATATGAGTTGCTTACCAGGGCTTTATGGGTAGAGTAGAGCTCCTGCAGTATCTGATCCACAATGGAGTTGGTTAGATAGGCCACCACCGACAGTTTCACCTCCCTAAGACCAGGTACACACATATGAGAGACACAAAATGGAGGACCTAACACCTGAGGGCAGAATAAAAGCAGGGGTACTGATGCTCTATGTTGCAACTATGTTTTGTGTGTGATGCTCTATGTTGCAACTATCTGTATGTTTTGTGTGTGATGTGATGTTGTAACTATCTGTATGTTTTATTGTGTGTGATGTGATGTTGTAACTATCTGTATGTTTTATGTGTGATGTGATGTTGTAACTATCTGTATGTTTTGTGTGTGATGTGATGTAACTATCTGTATGTTTTGTGTATGATGTGATGTAACTATCTGTATGTTTTATGTGTGATGTGATGTTGTAACTATCTGTATGTTTTGTGTGTGATGTGATGTTGTAACTATCTGTATGTTCTGTGTGTGATGATGTGAGTTGGACTGGGGAACTAGAAAATTACCTCCTATATTTGCAATGGACCATATACTGATTTCTGAATATGAATATCCATTTGGGACAATAAAGTCTGTCTGTCTGTCTGTCTGTCTGTCTGTGTCTGTTTGTCTGTCTGTTTATCTATCTATCTATCTATCTATCAATTCATCTATCTCTCCATCCATCTCTCAGTCTTCCCTTGATTATCAGCTGTTGTGTTTTTATTGACTTACTCGAGTGCCCGGTGGATGTCCTGCGCTGCCCGTTCCATCAGTGCGGTGCGGATGGCGGAGCGAGGGATAGAGACGCGCTCAGAGACGGACGAGAGAGGAGGGCTCAGGCGCTCGGCCGCCACCGAGGAGAGTGGACACAGCTCTCGACACAGGGACACCATGGAGTCCACAATCACCTGGCAGCACCCAATCAGGGGACAGGAATGAAAACAAAAAGTGTCTGATCAGAACGCTTACATAGTTCCTTATAGCCATTACTTACAAAACATCCACTTAATCAAATACATGTGAATTAATTAATTACATAATGTTTCATGAAATAGTTCATATTTCAAAAATATATTATTATAATTATACTATAAAACCTATAGCAGACTTTTAAGACCTCTCTGTGTGTACAGTATGTACAGTGTCTGTGACTGTGAGTACCTGAAGTTCCTTGTCCGCAGCTTTTGCCAGTTCTCCAGCCAGAGAGTCCAGCCGCTGACGTACTGGTCCGTCCACTGAGAGCACATGGGCCAGCTCACACAGGGATGGGTACAGCTGGGAATGTGTGTTTGAGAGAGAGGACCAGAAAGCAGAGGTCAGAGAACGACAACTACATAGCCACACACACACACACACGCACGCACGCACGCGCGCGCGCACGCTTTTATTATTTATTAGAGCAATATGCTCACGATAAACCACTTTAATGACATTACCCTACCAAACATACTTGATATTTGTGTACAAGAAAAGTAATTCCTAATGAAGATGTAAATGTTTATAATTTACTGTAATTGTGTAACGGAGTTGAACTGAGCTAGCATGCTAGTTTCTCATGTAAATCCTCACACCCGTAACGCTTCTAACTGCGGAGTTGGAACTTGGAAGCCTGGGCTTTTAGCTCAGTGGTTAGAGCGTTTGACTCCCATGCCAGTGTGTGTTAAGGTGGCGGGTTCGAAGGCCGTGAGCGGCGGACGAATTACGACCTTGATTACAATTGCAGTTAATCATTTTTACTGTAATTGCAGACTCCAGCTCACTTAACAACACAGCAGTAGGCCAAAAGCTTAACAGAACTCTCCCTCTTTCTCTGAATCCCGGATCATTTACTTCTCTGCCCACATAACACACTGACACACCTGCGGAGCCCTCCATACACTCCTCCACCACTCTCCCGAGGTCACTCACCGCCCGCGAGTTCCTGGCCTCCTTGAGCACCTGTTTGGCCGCCTGCAGCTCCTCCGCCTCTCCAACACCCTTCAGAGCGCACACTTGCTGCTGGACGCGCACACACAGGCGCTCCATTACCTAGGAAACAAAGGACTGTCAGAGAGAGTCACACACACAAATCCATCCATCTTTGGAGAGGATGAGAGATGAGACCATCAGCGGATGACACACATCCACGCATACAGGCGTGCACACATACATAGATACACACACACACACACACACACAGATACACACACATAGATACACAAACACACACACACACACACACACACGCACACACACACACAGAACAAAGCCAGCCCATGCAGACAGCCTGATGCTTCATCAGTCACAGAAACCCAAACTAAGCAGATATGCATCGACAACAACTCTCTCTCCTTTCATTTCCTCTCTCATCTATCTCTCTCTCTCTCTCTCTCTCTCTCTCCATCTATTGCTCTCACCTGTTCAGCCGTGCTGGTGACGAGGCCCTGATGCAGACGGAGAGCCTGTCTCTGGGAGAAGCGCTGGGTCTGGTTGTTCCTCAGGAGAGCTCTCTGGATCTGGCCACACCACAATTACCACAATTAAAGGAGGATCACCAATAGGATCGAGAGAACAGATTCATCTGATATGAAACAAATAGTGCAGTATAGTGCAGCGGTTCCCAAACTTTTTTTCCCGTGTACCACCACCAACATCGGCTCACGTACCCCCACCATCCAACACATAAAAACATAACACATTCTATTGACACATTCCAGGCATCATGTTTGATTAGCCACCCTACATGACAACAAATAACAAAATGTCTATGACTGATGTCTGGCCTATGAGCTCTCACACTAAAAAAAGTGGAGAACAACATTATGAAACACAAAGAACAAAGAGAACATAGGCTTAAGATAAAAAAATAAAAAAAATCATTTTTAACACCTTTCCGACATTGCCCTTTTCATCTCTAGCTCCTAGTGGAAGCTTGTGTACCACCGCTGGTACACGTACCACAGTTTAGGAATCCCTGGTACAGTGTATAGCAAAATAACTACTTATCCATGGAGAACCACTCACACCTTATACTACAAACTCTGGTGGCATCTGTGAACAACGGCATCATTACAATGGTTCCAGGCCTGTGCAGATCATCTTAAGGACATTTCCATATATATAGAACAGGCTACTGAAAACCCAATGTCTCATCAATGGCTCAGTTTGAAATTGTAAAGCAATAGATTTTAGGCCTGAAACCAGCTGATCCATAACTATTAACAGCAAGCATTTCATCAGTATGCAGGGTACAGAAAGCTTACAACACACACACACACACACACACACATACACAGCTCTTGTGTGTGTGAGCAGCACCCCAACCAGTTTTGCCAGCAGAAAGCCTCACTACAGATTTCTACCTAGCCCAGGTCTCGCGTCTGAAACACAAACAGTCTACTCGCTGCTCTACCTAATTATCTGCAGCAATTAAGTGTTGCAGAGTAGTCTGTGATTCTCCTAATAGGCACTTCATTACAATAAATGCAGCTGGAACCCTCAGTGCAACAGAGACAAAAGGGTAGTTTAGTTGTGTTTACTGCAGGCCTGTGGGGGAGAAACAAACTATTTGGCTGACTTGAAGATATTATAGTATGTGATTACAGCACCTCAACCTCAACAGTGTAGCTTTAATATATTGTGTGTATTTAATATGAATGAAAATCCTTTGGAGTCAAGCATTATAGGATATAATATATATCATGAGCCTTTTGCCATTCTCCAATTAAAGTCATATAAAGGGGCTGAAGGTTGAATGGGCTATGTAAAGTAGCACCAAGGTGAGCCTTGTTTCTTTCCTCTAGTTTAGTCTCATAGAGCCATAGAGCTTATGGGCTTAGGTCAGCACAAGTCATTCTAAATCATATGATTTATTATGACCAGTAAAATTGATGGTATGAAAGGTTCTGCCCCGTGGTCGCTGGCGACCTTATGAAAATGCTGGACCTTCATGAGCTCTGCCCTTTGGGAGTGCATCCGTTTTGACAGGACGTTCATAAAACGTCACACTGACCAAGGACAGGCAGCAGCAGCAGCAGCAGCAGTGGTGGGTCCTGCTGTAAGAATAGCCCCTGGGCACCTGCAGGGCTTGACTATGTTATGATGCGTGGTGTGGGCTCATTTCCAGTGTGGGTCTGTTTTCGCTGGGATTATAGTCTGGAATTGCCTTCCACGAGGTAAAATGATGGGCCATTCTGACAGGCCCAACACAGTAACTAGAGCAGTGAAGCTGCTATGAAGTGTTTGTTTGAAAGCTAAGGAAAGGCTACAAAACTAAATGGCAGTGTTAGAGATAGACAAAGTGATGCAAATAATAGGGCAACGCTAGCAAACAAAGAATAGAAGGTGGAGCACAGCGTGTTATTGAACAAATGGTAAACAGACTGCATTTAGATAGTGCTTTTTGTACTCCTCTGAGCTCTCAAAGTTTACAATTTCATGCCTCACATTCACCCATTCACACACACACATTCTTACATCGATGGCATAAGGTGCTATGCTAGGTGCCAACCTGCACATCGAGTTCAGTGTCTTGCTGACGGAGCCGAGAGTCAGGACGAGCAGGACTCAAACCGGTAACCTTCCGGTTTCCAAACGTCTCCTCTACCTCCAGAGCCACCGCCACCCCACACCCACGCCCCTTACTGACATCAAGGTTTGGGGAAAAGTCTAATATACCACCTTGCACTGTTGGTGAAAAAGTAGGTAATATAGCAATCCCATGGCAGTCGGTGTTGATTGGTCATGTTGTTTCAAAATAAATCCAAAGTCTATGGCCATTAGGCTGCACTGACTGGAAACAATCCCCGCTGGAGCGTGGTCTGACACTATTCACAAAGTGAATTTGGGTCCGGTCAAACCGGGCACGCTCTCTCGTTCCATCTCTGCGTGTCAGAATGCGTTTGGAATGCTGCCATGACCTACCTTAGCTTCTAGATCAGGCCGGGATTCATCTTACGAGTGAGCAGTTATCGCGCGCGTGCGCGCGTGCGTGCGTGCGTGCGTGTGTGTGTGAGAGAGAGAGAGTGAACATAATGTGCATGTGTGTGACCATTTAAAGGACAGCACCTTTAAGGCCATGTCAATACACATATATTTTCAATCAATACAGATCTGACAAAATCCCACTTCATCTGACAGCTCCAGTCAGAGTGGGTCTAGACTTATTGATGCAACCATGCCAACCACATCTCAACAACGCACTCACGGAAACCCTTAAACAAATAGCAAAGGCCTTCAATAAACGGGACCTCTGAGTTAAATGTCTTGTGTACACAATCCAAACAACATCAAACTTCAATCATCTGAGTAAACAAGACCCTTCAACAGCCCGTCTCCAGAGATGACTGACCGCCGACCAGCTCAGAATAACGAGCAGCTTGGCCAGTACTGCAGCACACTCTGAGTGTGTGAAGAGGAGGGTGTTTTACAAAGGGGTCTCTGGTTAGGGATTTGGATTAGTGGTTTGGTTAGGGCTGCACAATTTAGGCAAAATATCTATTTGCCTTTCTTCAAGCTACAAATCGATATTCCAGATTTCGCTTGAAGTTGGGCCACTTCTGATTGGTGAGCATGCCCAGTGCATCCACTCCTGTTAGGTGATCTTCACTATCTGTCACACAAAGAGGACGACATGAATATAAAAATCACAGATGTAAGTGGATTAACCATTGGTAAATGTTATGAGCTATGAGCTGCATGATTAATTACATCCTTTGCGATTAGCTAATTGCATTAGTTTAAATTGCAATTTTGATCAGTTTTGATTTTTGGATTGTGCAGCCCTAGTTTCGGTTGTGGTGTCAGTTTTGTTTGGTGTGAGTGTACCTGTGCGTGTGTGTGTGAGAGCAGTGGTGGGGCTACCTTGGTGAGCGCCTGCTCCATCTTCTCAGGTGCACTGCGGTAGGCCTGCGTGATGTCACTGAGGGGCAGGGGCATATACTGCAATGTGAAATTACTGCAAGGGAGCGATAGATAGAAAGAATGGAGGGAAAGAGGAATGGGAGGGAGAGAGAGAGAGAGAGAGAGAGAGAGAGAGAGAAGAGAATGTGTGAAAGAGACACAAAGACACACAGACTCTCACAAAATCACAAGGAATACAAACAAACACAAAAAGAGGGAGAGAGAGAGTTTTAAAGGAAAAGAGAGCAGGCAATTCCATGTGACAGATATTTCCTCCTCCTCCACCTTCTCTTCCTCCTCCTCCTCCACCTCCTCCTCCTCCTCCTCAGCCGTGTGTCTGTGTAAACTACACTCCAGCAACCATTGAGAAATCACACATTGACAAATCCACCCTCATGATGGATGCTCGGGTGCATCCAAAGAGAGAGATAGTATAACAACATTAAGTCTAGCTCCAGAGCAAGCTTGTCCTATCTTATAAAGTTAGCCTCCGCTTCCTTAATGAGAATTGGTTTAATGCTGCTGGT